>NW_027001204.1:0-5000 GCF_036934945.1 Oncorhynchus masou masou
TCTCCAATACGGTCTGCAGCCAGGGACAATGTCACGGCTGATGTCTCCAATACGGTCTGTAGCCAGGGACAATGTTATGGCTGATGTCTCCAATATGGTCTGTAGCCAGGGACAATGTGAAGGCTGATGTCTCCAATACGGTCTGCAGCCAGGGACAATGTCACAGCTGATGTCTCCAATATGGTCTGCAGCGAGGGACAATGTCACGGCTGATGTCTCCAATATGGTCTGTAGCCAGGGACAATGTTATGGCTGATGTCTCCAATATGGTCTGTAGCCAGGGACAATGTGAAGGCTGATGTCACTGTTACTGATCTCCACCCAGTACCCTGAACTATAGTCACTGTTACTAGCCTCCCCCAGTACCCTGAACTATAGTCACTGTTACTAGCCTCCACCAAGTACCCTGCCCTGAACTATAGTCACTGTTACTAGCCTCCCCCAGTACCTTGAATTATAGTCTCTGTTACTAGCCTCCCCCCAGTACCCTGAACTATGGTCACTGTTACTAGCCTCCACCCAGTACCCTGAACTATAGTCACTGTTACTAGTCTCCCCCCAGTACCTTGAATTATAGTCACTGTTACTAGTCCCCCCCAGTACCCTGAACTATAGTCACTGTTACTAGCCTCCCCCAGTACCCTGAACTATAGTCACTGTTACTAACCTCCACCCAGTACCCTGAACTATAGTCACTGTTACTAACCTCCACCCAGTACCCTGCCCTGAACTATAGTCACTGTTACTAATCTCCACCCAGTACCCTGAACTATAGTCACTGTTACTAGCCTCCACCCAGTACCCTGAACTATAGTCACTGTTACTAGCCTCCCCCAGTACCCTGAACTATAGTCACTGTTACTAGCCTCCCCCAGTACCCTGAACTATAGTCACTGTTACTAGTCCCCCCCCAGTACCCTGAACTATAGTCACTGTTACTAGCCTCCCCCCAGTACCCTGAACTATAGTCACTGTTACTAGCCTCCCCCAGTACCCTGACCACTGTGACTGACCCAAACTTAAGGAAAGCTTTGACTATGTACATACTCAGTGAGCATTGCCTTGCTATTGAGAAAAGCCGCCATAGGCAGACATGGCTCTCAAGAGAAGACAGGCTATGTGCACACTGCCCACAAAATGAGGTGGAAACTGAGCTGCACTTCCTAACCTCCTGTCAAATGTATGACCATATTAGAGACACATATTTCCCTCAGATTACACAGATCCACAAAGAATTAGAAAACAAAGCAGATTTTGATAAACTCCCATATCTACTGGGTGAAATTCCACAGTGTGACATCACAGCAGCAAGATTTGTGACCTGTTGCCACAAGAAAAGGGCAACCAGTGAAAAACAAACAACATTGTAAATACAACCCATATTTACGTTTATTTATTTTCCCTTTTGTACTTTAACCATTTGCCCATCGGTACAACACTGTATAGAGACATAATATGACATTTGAATTGTCTTTATTCTTTTGGAACTTCTGTGAGTGTAATGTTTACAGTAAATTGTTTATTGTTTGTTTCACTTGCTTTGGCAATTTTAACATATGTTTCCCATGCCAATAAAGCCCCTTGAATTGAATTGAGAGAGAGAGAAAGAGAGAGAGAGAGAGAGAGAGGGGGAAGGGAGAGTGTGTGTGAGAGAGAGAGAGAGAGCGAGAAGAGCCGAGAGTGAGGCAGCTGTAGCATGACAATGATCTTCGCCTCTCCATGGTTACTGATGCCTGTTTGGAAAACAAATATGATCATTCTCCCACGAGCAATGCTGCTATCACTCCCTTTCCCCGTCTCCCCTCATCTCTCTCTCTCTTTCCCTCTCCCACACTCTCTCTAACTCTCTCCCTTTTCCTGTCTCTCCCCTTCTCTCACTCTCTCTCTCACACACACACACTCTCCCCCTCTCTCTATCTGTGGCAAAATGGTTTATATAAAAAAAATACATTTATAAAAGTGTGTCTTGCCTCAGTCTCTCCCCCAAGAAATTGCAGTCCGTGATTGGAGTGGACTTTTCACACACAGCAGCGAGCCATGCAGCCAGCAGCCACATCAACGATGTCTAGGAGAAGCTGTGACATGTCCCCCCTCCTCTCCTCCTTTCCTCCTCTCCTCATCTCCTCTCCTCATCGCCTCTGCTATGGCTAAGAGGATGAGTGTGCCGTTGGTAGGAGGTTTCATAGAACACAGGCATCGCTGAGGCATCCAGCCCTTGCTGAGTACCCCCATGCTCCTGACAATTGATGGCTTGGCATACATTGATGGCTTGGCATACATTGATGGCTTGGCATACATTGATGGCTTGGCATACATTGATGGCTTGGCATACATTGATGGCTTGGCATACATTGATGGCTTGGCATACATTGATGGCTTGGCATACATTGATGGCTTGGCATACATTGATGGCTTCTAGCTATGTCAGGTCAATTCATGTAGGAATAATAATGAGCTATTTGTCGTTGTGCCCCTGTCACAGCTGAAACCAAGTAGAAAAAACATAGCATTGAAAATATATACGTTATAAAGTAAACGCATACAGAATGCTGTAATATTTGCCAACCTCAACGATCCCATTATTTCAGCTGCAGATATCTTGCTAAGAAATGAGACAGAGAAAGTCAGAGACCTTTAAAAAAAATATGAATTTACCACCCTGTCCTCCTCCTTTGTCTCTCTAACCCAGCCGTCTGTGTGTGGTCTTAGTACCTCCTAAATAATACACCACCACGCGTAATTACCACTAAATTATTTCCATTATTAATGTAGAAAATGTATCAGCAAACCTCATCTAATGGTTAAATACTTTCTACCACTACCCCTACCTCTCTCTATGTCTCTCTACCTCTCTACCTCTCTGTCTCTCTCTCTCTCTCTCTCTCTCTCTCTATCGCTCTATGTCTCTCTCTCTATCTCTCTCTACCTCTCTACCTCTCTCTCTCTGTCTGTCTCTCTCTCTCTGTCTCTCTCTCTCTGTCTGTCTCTCTACCTCTCTGTCTCTCTACCTCTCTACCTCTCTCTCTCTCTCTCTCTCTCTCTACCTCTCTGTCTCTCTCTGTATGTCTCTCTTTCTCTTTCTATCTATCTGTCTCTCTACCTCCCTCTCTTTCTGTCTGTCTGTCTGTCTGTCTGTCTGTCTGTCTGTCTGTCTGTCTGTCTGTCTGTCTCTCTCTGTCTCACTCTCTGTTTTTCCTTCTCTCTCTCTTCCCCTCTCTATTCCCCCCCCCAACTCTCTCCCTGATCACAGCCTTGGTTAATTAGTTGGTTTGTGTCTGGGCATGGACCATTGGCTGCAGCTGATTAAGAGACGATAGGAGAGGCTACTATTTAAATCAAGCACTAAACAACCCATCTAATTAGACAGACATTACAACCATGAATATCCTTCAGAGATAGAAGCTGTTTTACATAATCAGCGTCATTATTTGATAGTAGTACCTTATTATTAGTACATTATTACATCATTATTAGATAGTAGTACATTATTACATCAGTATTAGATATTAGTACATTATTATTCGATAGTAGTACATTATTATTAGATACTAGTACATTATTACATCATTATTAGATAGTAGTACATCATAATTAGATAGTAGTACATTATTACATTATTATTATATAATAGCACATTGTTATTAGATAGCGGTACATTATTAGATTATTATTAGATAGGAGTACATTATTACTTTATTATTAGATAGTAGTACATTATTATTAGATAGTAGTACATTATTACATTATTATTAGATACTAGTACATTATTATTAGATATTATTACATTATTACATCATTATTAGATAGTAGTACATTATTACATTATTATTAGATAGCAGTACGTACTTATTATAGAGTAGTACATTATTACATTATTATTAGATAGGAGTACATGATTATTATATAGTAGTACATTATTATTAGATAGTAGTACATTATTACATTATTATTAGATAGTGGTACATTATTATTATATAGTAGTACATTATTACATTATCATTATATAGCAGTACATTATTACATTATTATTATATAGCAGTACATTATTACATCATTATTAGATAGTAGTACATTATTATTAGAGAGTAGTACATTATTACATTATTATTAGATAGCAGTACATTATTACATCATTATTAGATAGTAGTACATTATTATTAGAGAGTAGTACATTATTACATTATTATTAGATAGCAGTACATTATTACATTATTATTAGATAGTAGTACATAATTATTATATAGTAGTACATTATTATTCGATAGTAGTACATTATTATTAGATAGTAGTACATTATTATTAGATACCAGTACATTAATACATCATTATTAGATAGTTGTACATTATTATTAGATATTAGTACATTATTATTATATAGTAGTAAATTATTATTCGATAGTAGTACATTATTATTAGATAGCAGTACATTATTACATTATTATTAGATAGTAGTACATTATAATTAGATAGTATTACATTATAACATTATTATTAGATAGAAGTACATTATTACATTATTATTAGATAGTAGTACATCATTATTATATAGTAGTAAATTATTATTAGATAGTAGTACATTATTATTATATAGTAGTAAATTATTATTCGATAGTAGTACATTATTATTAGATAGCAGTACATTATTACATTATTATTAGATAGTAGTACATTATAATTAGATAGTAGTACATTATTGTTATATAGTAGTACATCATTATTATATAGCAGTACATTATTACATTATTATTATATAGCAGTACATTATTACATTATTATTAGATAGTAGTACATTATTATTAGAGAGTATTACATTATAACATTATTATTAGATAGAAGTACATTATTACATTATTATTAGATAGTAGTACATCATTATTATATAGTAGTAAATTATTATTAGATAGTAGTACATTATTATTATATAGTAGTAAATTATTATTCGATAGTAGTACATTATTATTAGATAGCAGTACATTATTACATTATTATTAGATAGTAGT
>NW_027001205.1:0-7781 GCF_036934945.1 Oncorhynchus masou masou
AGTCATGGTTCGGGAAGGACTCTTACTCTCTGTTCCTGTCTCTCTTCTTTCTCTCTCTCTCTCTCTGTTCCTTTCTCTCTCTTCCTCTCTTCAACACCCCTCTACCATCCTCTCTACCTTTTCCCTCCCTTCCTCCCCCACAGCATATCGCTCCTCTTCTCTTCACTTTTGACAGGCTGGTTATTTGTCCTCCTGGCGTGGTTTGTTGGTGATTGTAGGTTGCCTGCCGGTTTATCCTATTCCCTACATAATGCACTCCTTTGTTGTAGGATGCCATTTGGGACACAGATCAGATTACATCCCCCTGATCCTCAGCACCCTTCACTATTAATGAATACTGATGAAGTGTTGGGGAGCTCATGTCTTTGAGGCCCGCCTAGATTGGATTGACAATTGCAATTAGCATGCTCTCAAGATCATTTCCATCAGTTTAATTTGACATGAATAAGGACAGAGAGAGAGAGACCACCCTGCGCAATGAAATAGGGTAAGAAAGAGGGTGGGAGGGGGTCTGAAGGCAATTGAGTGGTCCTGTGTAAGTTTTTCTCTTGGATCTCCATCTGTTACCTGACACTGATGGTGGTCAGGACAGACACAGTTGGAGGACTAGGCAGAGGGAAGCCTGATGCCACTATCCACTAGCTTTAGATTGATTTTCCCTGTTCCATTCAGGAAAACATTACAGCAGGCGGGGGGCGGGGTAGTAGGTGGTAGATGGGAGTTGTGTGTGTGTTTGTGCGTGTGTGCATGTGTGTGGCCAGGGTGTGAGGTAATTGACAAGAAATGTGACAGGAGATAACTTACTCTTTACCATGGTGACCATGAGTCGCTGACACACCTACTCCCTCTGAATGATTTTTTTGGAGAACGATGGTAGGTGTGTGTCTGTGCGCGTGTGCTTCTGTGTATTTGTGTGTGTGTGCGTGCATGCATGAGTGTGTGTGTGTATGCGTGTGCTCTTTAATGAGTCCATGCGTTTGTGTGACCTTCCGCTTGTGTGTGTGTACGTGCATGTGTGTGTATATGTGTGTATAATCTTGCACAGTACACAGTGTGATATCAAGTTTTAAACTATCTTCCAGGCTGACTGACGGATACATTTTCTCTCTGTGGCCCTGCTGGTCTTGAGGGGGGGGAGGCACATCTCTTCCCTGTCTGTCAGGGTCCTGCCACTGGGATAGATAGATAGATAGATAGATAGATAGATAGATAGATAGATAGATAGATAGATAGATATTCGGAAAGTATTCAGACCCTTTGACTTATTTTTTCCAGGCTGACTGACGGATACATTTTCTCTCTGTGGCCCTGCTGGTCTTGAGGGGGGGGAGGCACATCTCTTCCCTGTCTGTCAGGGTCCTGCCACTGGGATAGATAGATAGGTAGGTAGATAGATAGATAGATATTCTGAAAATATTCAGACCCTTTGACTTTTTCTACATTTTGTTACGTTATAGCCTTATTCTAAAATGTATTTTAAAAACTGACAAATCGAAAACAGGTTTTTAGACATTTTTGCAATTTAATAAAACATTAAAAACATAAATAACTTTATTTACATAAGTATTCAGCCCTTTGCTATGAGACTCGAAATTGAGATCAGGTGCATCCTGTTTCCATTGTTTTCAACTGGATTGGAGTCCATCTGTGGTAAATTCAAATAATTGGACATGATTTGGAAAGGCACACAGGTGTGTATATAATGTCCCACAGTTGAAAATGCATGTCAGAGCAAAAAACAAGCCATGAAGTTGAAGGAATTGTCCGTAAAGCTCCAAGATAGAATTGTGCCGAGGCAAAGATCTGTGGAAGGGTACCAAAACATTTCTGCAGCATTGAAGGTCCACAAGAACACAGTGGCCTCCATCATTCTTAAATGGAAAAAGTTACCTAGAGCTAGCCACCCAGCCAAAATGAGCAATCAGGGGTGAAAGGCAATGGTCACGGAGTTGACCAAGAACCCGATGGTCACTCTGACAGAGCTCCAGAGTTCCTCTTTGGAGATGGGAGAAACTTCCAGAAAGACAACCATCTCTGCAGCACTCCACACCAATCAGGCCTAGCATGGTAGAGTGGCCAGACTGATGCCACTTTCAGTAAAAGGCATATGACAGCCTGCTTGGAGTTTGCCAAAAGGCACCTAAAACCCAAGCGTCACATCTGGAGGAAACCTGGCACCATCTCTACAGTGACTTTTTTGCCCGCTTTGAGGACAATACAGTGCCACGACACGGCACGCAGCAAAACATGCGGACTCTCCTTCACTTCAGCCGGGTGATAACATTTACATTACATTTAAGTCATTTAGCAGACGCTCTTATCCAGAGCGACTTACAAATTGGTGGTACCTTCTGACATCCAGTGGAACAGCCACTTACAATAGTGCATCTAAATCATTTAAGGGGGGTGGGGAAGGATTACTTATCTATCCTAGGTATTCCTTGAAGAGTGGGGTTTCAGGTGTCTCCGGAAGGTGGTGATTGACTCTGCTGTCCTGGCGTCGTGAGGGAGTTTTGTTCCACCATTGGGGCAGAGCAGCGAGCAGTTTTGACTGGGCTGAGCGGCAGAGACTGTACTTCCTCAGTGGTAGGGGAGCGAGCAGGCCAGAGGTGGATGAACGCAGTGCCCTTGTTTGGGTGTAGGGCCTGATCCAGGCCTGGAGGTACTGCGGTGCCGTAGTACCTCAGTAAAACGGGTTAACCCTCGCAAGGCTGCAGGCCAGACGGCATCCCCAGCCACGCCCTCAGAGCATGCGCAGACCAGCTGGTTGGTGTTTGGACATATTCAATCAATCCCTATCCTAGTCTGCTGTTCCCACATATTTCAAGGGCCACCATTGTTCCTGTTCCCAAGAAAGCTAAAGGTAACTGAGCTAACGACTACCACCCCGTAGCACTCACTTCCCGTCATCATAGAAGTGCTTTGAGAGACTAGTCAAGGACCATATCACCTCCACCCTACCTGACACCTAGACCCACTCCTCTACCTATCCTACAGCCTCTGTCCTGCCACATCCTGTCCCTCCTCTACCTATCCTACAGCCTCTGTGCTGCTACAGCCTGTCGCTCCCTTTACCTATCAGCAGCCTCTGTCCTGCTACATCCTGTCCCTCCTCTACCTTTCTGCAGCCTCTGTCCTGCTATATCCTGTATCCCTCCTCTACCTATCCTACAGCCTCTGTCCTGCTACATCCTGTCCCTCCTCTACCCTTCTGCAGCCTCTGTCCTGCTACATCCTGTCCCTCCTCTACCTATCCTACAGCCTCTGTCCTCCCACATCCTGTCCCTCCTCTACCTATCTGCCGCCTCTGTCCTGCTACATCCTGTCCCTCCTCTACCTATCCTACAGCCTCTGTCCTGCTACATCCTGTCCCTCCTCTACCTATCTGCCGCCTCTGTCCTGCTACATCCTGTCCCTCCTCTACCTATCTGCCGCCCTCTGTCCTGCTACATCCTGTCCCTCCTCTACCTATCTGCCGCCTCTGTCCTGCTACATCCTGTCCCTCCTCTACCTATCTGCCGCCTCTGTCCTGCTACATCCTGTCCCTCCTCTACCTATCTGCCACCTCTGTCCTGCTACATCCTGTCCCTCCTCTACCTATCTGCAGCCTCTGTCCTACTACATCCTGTCCAGCCTCTACCTATCTGCAGCCTCTGTCCTGCTACATCCTGTCCCTCCTCTACCTATCTGCAGCCTCTGTCCTGCTACATCCTGTCCCTCCTCTACCTATCCTGCAGACTCTGTCCTGCTACATCCTGTCCCTCCTCTACCTATCTGCAGCCTCTGTCCTGCTACATCCTGTTCCTCCTCTACCTATCCTACAACCTCTGTCCTGCTACATCCTGTCCCTCCTCTACCTATCTGCCGCCTCTGTCCTGCGACATCCTGTCCCTCCTCTACATATCTGCCACCTCTGTCCTGCTACATCCTGTCCCTCCTCTACCTATCTGCAGCCTCTGTCCTGCTACATCCTGTCCAGCCTCTGCCTATCTGCAGCCTCTGTCCTGCTACATCCTGTCCCTCCTCTACCTATCTGCAGCCTCTGTCCTGCTACATCCTGTCCCTCCTCTACCTATCCTGCAGACTCTGTCCTGCTACATCCTGTCCCTCCTCTACCTATCCTACAGCCTCTGTGCTGCTACAGCCTGTCCAGCCTCTACCTATCCTACAGCCTCTGTCCTGCTACATCCTGTCCCTCCTCTACCTATCTGCCGCCTCTGTCCTGCTACATCCTGTCCCTCCTCTACCTATCTGCCGCCTCTGTCCTGCTACATCCTGTCCCTCCTCTACCTATCTGCCACCTCTGTCCTGCTACATCCTGTCCCTCCTCTACCTATCTGCAGCCTCTGTCCTGCTACATCCTGTCCAGCCTCTACCTATCTGCAGCCTCTGTCCTGCTACATCCTGTCCCTCCTCTACCTATCTGCAGCCTCTGTCCTGCTACATCCTGTCCCTCCTCTACCTATCCTGCAAAACTCTGTCCTGCTAAATCCTGTCCCTCCTCTACCTATCTGCAGCCTCTGTCCTGCTACATCCTGTCCCTCCTCTACCTATCCTACAGCCTCTGTCCTGCTACATCCTGTCCCTCCTCTACCTATCTGCCGCTCTGTCCTGCGACATCCTGTCCCTCCTCTACCTATCTGCCACCTCTGTCCTGCTACATCCTGTCCCTCCCTCTACCTATCTGCAGCCTCTGTCCTGCTACATCCTGTCCAGCCTCTACCTATCTGCAGCCTCTGTCCTGCTACATCCTGTCCCTCCTCTACCTATCTGCAGCCTCTGTCCTGCTACATCCTGTCCCTCCTCTACCTATCCTGCAGCCTCTGTCCTGCTACATCCTGTCCCTCCTCTACCTATCCTGCAGCCTCTGCCCTGCTACATCCTGTCCCTCCTCTACCTCTCCTACAGCCTCTGTCCTGCTACATCCTGTCCAGCCTCTACCTATCTGCAGCCTCTGTCCTGCTACATCCTGTCCGTCCTCTTCCTATCCTACAGTCTCTGTCCTGCTACATCCTGTCCCTCCTCTACCTATCCTACAGCCTCTGTGCTGCTACAGCCTGTCCAGCCTCTACCTATCCTACAGCCTCTGTCCTGCTACATCCTGTCCCTCCTCTACCTATCCTACAGCCTCTGTCCTGCTACATCCTGTCCCTCCTCTACCTATCTGCCACCTCTGTCCTGCTACATCCTGTCCCTCCTCTACCTATCTGCAGCCTCTGTCCTGCTACATCCTGTCCCTCCTCTACGTATCTGCAGCCTCTGTCCTGCTACATCCTGTCCCTCCTCTACCTATCTGCAGCCTCTGTCCTGCTACATCCTGTCCAGTCTCTACCTATCTGCAGCCTCTGTCCTGCTACATCCTGTCCCTCCTCTACCTATCCTGCAGCCTCTGCCCTGCTACATCCTGTCCCTCCTCTACCTATCCTACAGCCTCTGTCCTGCTACATCCTGTCCAGCCTCTACCTATCTGCAGCCTCTGTCCTGCTACATCCTGTCCAGCCTCTACCTATCTGCAGCCTCTGTCCTGCTACATCCTGTCCCTCCTCTACCTATCTGCAGCCTCTGTCCTGCTACATCCTGTCCCTCCTCTACCTATCTGCAGCCTCTGTCCTGCTACATCCTGTCCCTCCTCTACCTATCCTGCAGCCTCTGTCCTGCTACATCCTGTCCCTCCTCTACCTATCCTACAACCTCTGTCCTGCTACATCCTGTCCCTCCTCTACCTATCCTACAGCCTCTGTCCTGCTACATCCTGTCCCTCCTCTACCTATCTGCCGCCTCTGTCCTGCCACATCCTGTCCCTCCTCTACCTATCCTGCAGCCTCTGTCCTGCAACATCCTGTCCCTCCTCTACCTATCTGCAGCCTCTGTCCTGCTACATCCTGTCCCTCCTCTACCTATCCTACAGCCTCTGTCCTGCTACATCCTGTCCCTCCTCTACCTATCCTACAGCCTCTGTGCTGCTACAGCCTGTCCAGCCTCTACCTATCCTACAGCCTCTGTCCTGCTACATCCTGTACACCCTCGACCTATCCTACAGCCTCTGTCCTGCTACATCCTGTCCCTCCTCTACCTATCTGCAGCCTCTGTCCTGCTACATCCTGTCCAGTCTCTACCTATCTGCAGCCTCTGTCCTGCTACATCCTGTCCCTCCTCTACCTATCCTGCAGCCTCTGCCCTGCTACTCTCTGGATAAGAGCGTCTGCTAAATGACTTAAATGTAATGAAATTACATCCTGTCCCTCCTCTACCTATCCTACAGCCTCTGTCCTGCTACATCCTGTCCAGCCTCTACCTATCTGCAGCCTCTGTCCTGCTACATCCTGTCCAGCCTCTACCTATCCTGCAGCCTCTGTCCTGCTACATCCTGTCCCTCCTCTACCTATCCTGCAGCCTCTGTCCTGCTACATCCTGTCCAGCCTCTACCTATCCTACAGTCTCTGTCCTGCTACATCCTGTCCCTCCTCTACCTATCCTACAGCCTCTGTCCTGCTACATCCTGTCCAGTCTCTACCTATCCTACAGCCTCTGTCCTGCTACAACCTGTCCAGCCTCTACCTATCCTAGAGCCTCTGTCCTGCTACATCCTGTCCAGCCTCTACCTATCCTACAGTCTCTGTCCTGCTACATCCTGTTCAGCCACTACCTATCCTACAGCCTATGTCCTGCTACATCCTGTCCCTCCTCTACCTATCCTACAGTCTCTGCGCTGCTACATCCTGTCCAGCTCTACCTATCCTACAGTCTCTGTCCTGCTACAACCTGTCCAGCCTCGACCTATCCTACAGCCTCTGTCCTGCTACAACCTGTCCAGCCTCTACCTATCCTACAGTCTCTGTCCTGCTACAACCTGTCCAGCCTCTACCTATCCTACAGCCTCTGTCCTGCTACATCCTGTCCAGCCTCTACCTATCCTACAGCCTATGTCCTGCTACATCCTGTCCCTCCTCTATCTATCCTACAGCCTCTGTCCTGCTACATCCTGTCCTCTCTACCTATCCTACAGCCTCTGTCCTGCTACAGCCTGTCCAGCCTCTACCTATCCTACAGCCTCTGTCCTGCTACATCCTGTACACCTCGACCTATCCTACAGCCTCTGTCCTGGCTACAGCCTGTCCAGCCTCTACCTATCCTACAGCCTCTGTCCTGCTACATCCTGTCCACCCTCTACCTATCCTACAGTCTCTGTCCTGCTACATCCTGTTCACATCTCTACCTATCCTACAGCCTCTGTCCTGCTAATCCTGTCCACCCTCTACCTATTCTGCACAGCCTCTGTGCTGCACAGCCTGTCCAGCCTCTACCTATCCTACAGCCTCTGTCCTGCTACATCCTGTCCCTCCTCTACCTATCCTGCAGCCTCTGTCCTGCTACATCCTGTCCACTCCTCTACCTATCCTACAGCCTCTGTGCTGCTACAGCCTGTCCAGCCTCTACCTATCCTACAGCCTCTGTCCTGCTACATCCTGTCCACCCTCTACATATCCTACAGTCTCTGTCCTGCTACATCCTGTCCATCCCTCTACCTATCCTACAGCCTCTGTCCTGCTACATCCTGTCCACTCCTCTACCTATCCTACAGCCTATGTCCTGCTACATCCTGTCCCTCCTCTACCTATCCTACAGCCTCTGTCCTGCTACATCCTGTCCCTCCTCTACCTATCCTACAGCCTCTGTGCTGCTACAGCCTGTCCCACCCTCTACCTATCCTACAGCCTCTGTGCTGCTACATCCTGTCCACCCTCGACCTATCCTACAGCCTCTGTGCTGCTACAGCCTGT
>NW_027001206.1:0-7779 GCF_036934945.1 Oncorhynchus masou masou
GAGCGGGAGAGGAGGGAGGGACAGGGACAAGGAATAGGACAGGGAGAGGGAATGGGTCAGGGACAGGGACAGAGACAGGGACAGGGAGAGAGGGAGAGGTTTGAGTGAAATGGGTAAGGGTGTTTGTGGGGATGGTTTTGTGTGGATGTGTGCTCGCGCATGTGTGTATTCAGAAATTGTACCATCACGAGAATCACTCTACTCTGTAATCATTCTACACCAGTCTTTCACCACTCAGTGTATCATCAACAGAATCACTCTACTCTGTAATCATTCTACACCCGTCTTTCACAACTCAGTGTATCATCAATGAATCACTCTTACTCTGTAATCATTCTACACCAGTCTTTCATCACTCAGTGTATCATCAATGAGAATCACTTTACTCTGTAATCATTCTACACCAGTCTTTCATCACTCAGTGTATCATCACGAGAATCACTCTCTACTCTGTAATCATTCTACACCAGTCTTTCATCACTCAGTGTATCATCACTAGAATCACTCTACTCTGTAATAATTTACACCAGTCTCTTCACCACTCAGTGCATCATCACTAGAATCACTCTACTTGTAATCATTCTACACCAGTCTTTCATCACTCAGTGTATCATCACTAGAATCACTCTAATCATTCTACACCAGTCTTTACCACTCAGTGTATCATCACTAGAATCACTCTGTAATCATACACCAGTCTTTTATTCTACACCAGTCATTTTACCACTCAGTGTATCATCACTAGAATCATCTACTCTGTAATCATTCTACACCAGTCTTTTATCACTCAGTGTATCATCACTAGAATCACTCTGTAATCATTCTACACCAGTCTTTCACCACTCAGTGTATCATCACTAGAATCATCTTACTCTGTAATCACTCTTTGTAATAATTCTGTAATACACTCAGTGTATCATCACAGTAATCATTTCACCACTCAGTGTATCATCACTAGAATCACTCTACTTGTAATCATTCTACACCAGTCTTTCACCACCTGTGTATCATCACTAGAAATCACTCTGTAATCATTCTACACCAGTCTTTCATCACTCAGTGTATCATCACTAGAATCACTCTGTAATCATTCTACACCAGTCTTTCATCACTCAGTTTCACCACTAGAATCACTCTGTCAGCCTTGACACATATTTGTTCTTTCCCAGCACCAGCACACCTGATTCAACTATACAAGGGCTTGATAATTAATGGACTAGTGGAATCAGGTGAAATATATCTGATATGTGCAACAGTTGTAGGGTGGTAGGTAGCCTAGCATTTAGAGCGTTGGGCCAGTAACCAAAAGGTTGTTGGTTTGAATACCGTAGCAGTCAAGGTGAAAAACCTGTTCAATGTTCCCTTGAGCAAGGCACTTATCCCTAATTTTCTCCAGGGGCACATACAACTATGACTGACCCTGTAAAACAACACATTTCACTGCCTCTATCCAGTGTATGTGACAATAAAACACATTTTTTGTAATGTTAGGGTTAGAAAACACTTTTCTATTCCACAGTACTCTTTCAAGTACATCTCAAACCCATTGCATCCATCCTCTCCTCTGTGACTCTCCTCTGTGACACCACCCAATACACAAGTTATGTAATGCCATAGTTTGATTGTCCCTGCAGGAATGGTTCTGTTAGAGAATGCTAAAATATCTTCTCCAGAGTTCCCCACACCAGTGTCATGGCAAGGACACGCAAACAACCCACTCTGAGAATCCAGTGCTGTGCCCTGTGGCGCTGCAAGGCTGTAGAAAATCACTGAGAGAATAAACAATAATGGGGAAAGATTTCATGCCTGCGAGACAAAGACAAAACACGCATGTACGTGCAGTACACACACACACACACACACACACACACACACACACACACACACACACACACACCAAACTATCCAAAACAAAGACTAAGAATGGGACTGTCACAATATAGTTCAGAAGCGTCAGCAAATGTTCTGTACAGATGTGCCAAAACTGAACACCTACACACTCTCCAACAAATAGCAGTGTACAGTACATTACAGTACAGTACATTACAGTATATTGTAAAGCTCAAGGTCATTGTGATATTGCATTCTGATTTTTCTCACTGCATACTAGCCACGACGCACGCACACACACACGCACCGCACGCACCGCACACACGCACGCACGCACGCACACACACACACACACACAAACACACACACACCTCTATCTATCAGTATCCTGCTGTGGTCAGTCTCTGTGTCAGTACACCGCACCATCTGGTCCTGGGCCCAATAGCCCTGTCACCTTCACATCCCATCCCCGTGCCACCTTACCCACCTTCCACCTCCCTATCAGGTTCACCTATCTCAGCTCCCTCCTTACCCCCCCAACAAGATTTTGAGTCAATTCAGTTTCCAATTCAGAAAGTGTTTTTTTAATTCAATTCCAGGCACTTTACCCAGGTGGTTTGACTCCTAATATTCTATTTTAGCCCATCGTCTGAGATGGCATTCAGCATTTGGCCACCATTATTACCACAACATCTCAACCTTCAACACCCTCCCCTTCACCTGTGTCTGCAGGCTGGGCAGCAGCTGTCCCTTGGGACTGAGGGGTGACCAGAGGCGGGCCGGTGACATCCCCTGCCTGGCTCCAGGTCAGCCTCAGACTACTGTAGGCTAGCTCACTCACCTGAGGTCCTGGGACCCACCACACGCCCTCCTCCACTGGGGAGGGGGGAGGAGGATGGAGGGAGGGAGGAGAAACAAGGAGAGAGAAGGATGGGGTGAGCGGGAGGGGAGATAGAAGGATGGGTGGGGGGAAAGATGGGGGAGAGGAGAGAGTGGAGGGATGGATGGGGGGAAGATGGGGGAGAGGAGAGTAGGAAGGATGGGGTGAGTGAGTGGAGATAGAAGGATGGGTGGGGAAAGATGGGGGAGAGGAGAGAGAGAAGGATGGGGTGAGCTTAGGGGAGATACAAGGATGAGTGGGGAAAGATGGGGGAGAGAGAAGGAGAGAAGGATGGGGTGAGCGAGGGGAGATAGGATGGGGTAAGGATGAGTGGGGGGAAAGATGGGGAGAGGAGAGGGAGGGAGAGAAGGATGGAGGTGAGGTAGGGGAGATACAAGGATGGGTGGGGGAAAGATGGGGGGGGAGAGAGAAGGATGGGGGTGAGGGAGAGGAGATAGAAGGATGGGTGGGGAAAGATGGGAGGGGAGATGGGGGAGACAATAGGTGGTTGGGAGGGGCGATAGAAGGATGGAGGTGAGGTGGAGAAAAGATGAAGAGAGAAAGGATGGGACAGGAAAGATGGGGAGAGACAGAGAGAGAAGGGGATGGGAGAAAGACAGAGGGGATGGAGGTAGAAAGATGGAGAGAAAGACAGAGAGAGAAGGATGGAGGTGGAGAGAAAGACAGAAGAGAAGGGGAGATGGAGAGAAAGATGGAGGAGAGGAGAGAAAGACAGGAGAAGAGATGGAGGGACAGAGAGGGGAGATAGAAGGATGGGGTGGGGGGAAAGATGGGGAGAGGAGAGAGAATGATGGGGAAAGAGGGAGAGAAAGACAGAGAAGGATGGTTGGAGAGAAACGGGATGGGACGTGGAGAAAGAAGAGAAAGATGGAGGATGGAGGTGGAGAAAAAGACAGGGAGAGAAGGATGGGGGAGAGAAAGACAGGGAGAGATGGAGGGGGGAGGGATGGAGGGAGAGAAAGACAGGGAGAGAAGGATGGAGGTGGAGAGAAAGAGAGGGAGAGAAGGATAGAAAGACAGGAGGGGTAGATGAAATAGAAGGATGGGATGGAGGGAGAGAAAGAAGGATGGAGGGGGGAGAGAAAGAGAGAGAAGGATGGGAGTGAAGGATGGAGGGGGAGATAGAGGGAGGGGGTGGGGGGGTGGGAAAAGATGGGGGGAGAGGAGAAAGGTGGGAGAAGGATGGGGAGGGAGGGGAGATAGAGAGAGAAAGACAGGGAGGAGGAGGGAGAGAGAAGGATGGGAGAGAGAAAGACAGGAGAGATAGAAAGATGGGGAGAGGAGACAGAGAAGGATGGGGAGAAAAGGATGGAGGGAGAGAAAGATGGGGGAGAGGAGAGAGAAAGACAGGAGAAATGGGGTGAGGAAAGAAGGATGGAGGGATAGAGAATGGGGAGAGGATGGAGGGAGAGAAAGAAGGATGGGGTGAGAAAGACAGGGGAGATAGAAAGATGGGGAGAGGAGAGAGAGAAGGATGGAGGAGAGAGAAAGACAGGGAGAGGATGGAGGGAGAGAAAGAAGGACGGGGAGAGGAGAGAGGGAGAAGGATTGGACGAGGGGGGGAGATAGAAGGATGGGTGGGGAGAAAGAAGGATGGGGAGAGAGAGAGGGAGAATGATGGGGATAGGGAGAGAAGAGGTGGTTGGAGAGAAACGGGAGGACAGGAGAAAAGGATAAGAAGAGAAAGATGGAGGATGGAGGTGGAGAAAGACAAAGAGAGAAGGAGGGGGAGAGAAAGACAGGGAGAAAAGGATGGAGGGAGAGAGAAAGACAGGGAGAAAAGGATGGAGGGAGAGAGAAAGACAGGGAGAAAAGGATGGAGGGAGAGAGAAAGACAGAAAATGATGGAGGGGAGAGAAAGAGGGAGAGATGGAGAGAAAGACAGAGAGAAGGATGAGGGGAAGAGAAAGAGAGAGAGACAGGGAGAGGTGGAGGGAGAGAGAAAGACAGGGAGACAGAGGGAGAGAGAAAGGGGGAGAAAGGGGGAGAGAAGAGAGGGAGAAGGATGGATGGAGGGGGAGAGAGAAGGACAGGGAGAAAAGGGGATGGAGGGAGAGAGAAAGACACGGAGAAAAGGATGAGGGAGAGAGAAAAAGGGAGAAAGATGGAGGGGGAAGACAGGGAGAAAAGGATGGAGGGAGAGAGAAAGACAGGGAGAAAAGGATGGAGGGAGAGAAAGAAGGATGGAGGGAGAGAGAAAGACAGGGAGAAAAGGATGGAGGGAGAGAAACAGAGATTGAAACAGGGGTTAAAACATAAAGAACATACAAAGTATACCAGTACACCACTAAACAAAATAACATGTTTAAATATATACACATATACAATAACCATGGGCAGTACAGCTGATATCTAGCCACACTACACAAAGATACCTGCATAGCAGATCATCTCTGGGCATTCTCAGGAGTAGGTACTTTCGAAGTTGCCCTCAACCACTTATAAAGGATCAGATTATTTTCATCCATCTAATGGTTAGGGTTACGATTGGGGTGAGCAATCTGATCCTGGATCAGTGGATGAAACTAATTCTCACCGGCCGGGGTGTGTTTGACGGGGCGTGGGGGTTCAGAGGCGGTGAAACAGATTCTTCGGGACAGTTTGGGCAGGAGAGCATCCAGGAGAGAGAAGTCAGCGGCTAGCAACAGGTGTTCCTCGTGGGGCTCAGTCACAATCCTGCGCAGCTCTGATTCGCCGGCTCCTCTCACCCCTAGGAGAAGCATTTAAATGTTTTATTTATTTAACCTTTATTTAACTAGGCAAATAAGTTAAGAACAAGAGAGAAAAGTTGGAGAGAAAGACAGAGAGAGAAGGATGGAGGGAGAGAGAAAGAAGGATGGACTGCCTTGTTCAGGGGCAGAACAACAGATTTTTACCTTGTGAGCTCGGGGATTCGATCCAGCAACCTTTTGATTACTGGTCCAACGCTCTAACCACTAGGCTACCTACCTATAAAAGCTAGAATGGACATAGTTGTAAAAATGATTTTTTCAGTACACCCAATATGGCACCAAAATAGCATTCAGCAATGCAAAGAAATCTGTTTTCAGAACTACTAGAGAGAGTTCATCCATTCTGTCCTAGTTGCTCCTATCTAGTATATCTATCTATTCATTTTGTTCATTAGTTAGCATTGATCTATCATAGTGTCCATTTGTCATGACAAAGTACTGTACAGGGCATTAAGTGAATCTTGTTCCATTCCAAATGCGATTAGAGGGACACAATGTTCTGTTAACTGCTCATACTGTTAGAGTGTCAAGGGGTTTAGAGTGATGGAGCTCACGCAATGTGTTGAGATGAGAGATACAGTGCCTTGCGAAAGTATTCGGCCCCCTTGAACTTTGCAACCTTTTGCCACATTTCAGGCTTCAAACATAAAGATATAAAACTGTATTTTTTTGTGAAGAATCAATAACAAGTGGGACACAATCATGAAGTGGAACGACATTTATTGGATAATTCAAACTTTTTTAACAAATCAAAAACTGAAAATTTGGGCGTGCAAAATTATTCAGCCCCTTTACTTTCAGTGCAGCAAACTCTCTCCAGAAGTTCAGTGAGGATCTCTGAATGATCCAATGTTGACCTTAATGACTAATGATGATAAATACAATCCACCTGTGTGTAATCAAGTCTCCGTATAAATGCACCTGCACTGTGATAGTCTCAGAGGTCCGTTAAAAGCTCAGAGAGCATCATGAAGAAGGAACACACCAGGCAGGTCCGAGATACTGTTGTGAAGAAGTTTAATGCCGGATTTGGATACAAAAAAAGATTTCCCAAGCTTTAAACATCCCAAGGAGCACTGTGCAAGCGATAATATTGAAATGGAAGGAGTATCAGACCACTGCAAATCTACCAGGACCTGGCCGTCCCTCTAAACTTTCAGCTCATACAAGGAGAAGACTGATCAGAGATGCAGCCAAGAGGCCCATGATCACTCTGGATGAACTGCAAAGATCTACAGCTGAGGTGGGAGACTCTGTCCATAGGACAACAATCAGTCGTATATTGCACAAATCTGGCCTTTATGGAAGAGTGGCAAGAAGAAAGCCATTTCTTAAAGATATCCATAAAAAGTGTTGTTTAAAGTTTGCCACAAGCCACCTGGGAGACACACCAAACATGTGGAAGAAGGTGCTCTGGTCAGATGAAACCAAAATTGAACTTTTTGGCAACAATGCAAAACGTTATGTTTGGCGTAAAAGCAACACAGCTCATCACCCTGAACACACCATACTCCACTGTCAAACATGGTGGTGGCAGCGTCATGGTTTGGGCCTGCTTTTCTTCAGCAGGGACAGGGAAGATGGTTAAAATTGATGGGAAGATGGATGGAGCCAAATACAGGACCATTCTGGAAGAAAACCTGATGGAGTCTGCAAAAGACCTGAGACTGGGACGGAGATTTGTCTTCCAACAAGACAATGATCCAAAACATAAAGCAAAATCTACAATGGAATGGTTAAAAAATAAACATATCCAGGTGTTAGAATGGCCAAGTCAAAGTCCAGACCTGAATCCAATCGAGAATCTGTGGACAGAACTGAAAACTGCTGTTCACAAATGCTCTCCATCCAACCTCACTGAGCTCGAGCTGTTTTGCAAGGAGGAATGGGAAACAATGTCTCTCGATGTGCAAAACTGATAGAGACATACCCCAAGCAACTTACAGCTGTAATCACAGCAAAAGGTGGCGCTACAAAGTATTAACTTAAGGTGGCTGAATAATTTTGCACACCCAATTTTTCAGTTTTTGATTTGATAAAAAAGTTTGAAATATCCAATAAATGTCGTTCCACTTCATGATTGTGTCCCACTTGTTGTTGATTCTTCACAAAAAATACAGTTTTATATCTTTATGTTTGAAGCCTGAAATGTGGCAAAAGTTCGCAAAGTTCAAGGGGGCCGAATACTTTCGCAAGGCACTGTATATCCTGAGACACACACACACACATGTCCACACACGCTCACACACACACACGTTCACACACACATGTCCACACACGCTCACATGTCCACACACGCTCACATGTCCACAACAC
>NW_027001207.1:0-2500 GCF_036934945.1 Oncorhynchus masou masou
CAGTGACTGAGCCTACGAGTGACTAGAGAAGGCCAGCCAACCCTGGTATACAAAGTGCAGTGGTGCGTAAGGGTTTTGCAGTTTAAAATAAATCTCAAAGTGCCATGGTAAAGGGTGTCAATTGACCTCAAACACTGAGCGGAAGCATTCATATATAAAATACCCCCAAAGTCTAGTAAAGACATAAATGTAGCTGATACTCGCCTCCTTCTGGCTTCAAAAGAAAAACAGGCCTTATTCCTAAAATAAAATCCCAATTTCAGATTAAATTTTTTGGTAAATTTGTAAATATGCAATTTAAAAGAGAAGCCGTCATCAACTAAAATTCCAAGATATTTTTATGAGGTTACAGTCATTGCCCTGACAGGTAGTAATAGGTGAAAGGTTCAGTGGTCTATTTCTTGCTTTAGAAAACACCATTAGTTGAGTTTTGTCAGTATTGAGGATAAGCTTCAATTGACACAAGGTATGTTGAACAGTATAAAAAGCAGGGCTAAGAGAAGAATCACAGTGTTTATAGTGATAAACATTTGACCAACTGCAGTTACATCAAAATAAATCAAGGCTGCATCCCAAACGGAACCCTATTCCCTATATAGTGCACTACTTTAGACCAGAGCCCTATTCCCTAATTAGTGCACTACTTTAGACCAGAGCCCTATGACACCCTATTCCCTATATAGTGCAATACTTTAGACAAGAGCCCTATGACACCCTCTTCCCTATATAGTGCACTACTTTAGACCAGAGCCCTTTGACATCCTATTCCCTATATAGTGCACTACTTTAGACCAGAGCCCTATTCCCTAATTAGTGCACTACTTTAGACCAGAGCCCTATGACACCCTATTCCCTATATAGTGCAATACTTTAGACAAGAGCCCTATGACACCCTCTTCCCTATATAGTGCACTAATTTAGACCAGAGCCCTTTGACATCCTATTCCCTATATAGTGCACTACTTTAGACCAGAGCCCTTTGACATCCTATTCCTATATAGTGCACTACTTTAGACCAGAGCCCTTTGACATCCTATTCCCTATATAGTGCACTACTTTAGACCAGAGCCCTATGACACCCTATTCCCTATATAGTGCAATACTTTAGACAAGAGCCCTATGACACCCTCTTCCCTAATTAGTGCACTACTTTAGACCAGAACCCTATTCCCTAATTAGTGCACTACTTTAGACCAGAGCCCTATTCCCTAATTAGTGCACTACTTTAGACCAGAGCCCTATTCCCTAATTAGTGCACTACTTTAGACCAGAGCCCTATTCCCTATATAGTACACTACTATAGACCAGAGCCCTATTCCCTATATAGTACACTACGATAGACCAGAGCCCTATTCCCTATGTAGTGGTACTACTATAGACCAGGGCCATATTCCCTATATAGTGGTACTACTATAGACCAGGGCCCTATTCCCTATATAGTACACTTCTATAGACCAGAGCACTATTCCCTATATAGTACACTACTATAGACCAGAGCCCTATTCCCTATATAGTGGTACTACTATAGACCAGGGCCCTATTCCCTATATAGTACACTTCTATAGACCAGGGCCCTATTCCCTATATAGTACACTACTATAGACCAGAGCCCTATTCCCTATATAGTACACTACTATAGACCAGAGCCCTATTCCCTATATAGTACACTGCTATAGACCAGAGCCCTATTCCCTATATAGTACACTACTATAGCCAGAGCCCTATTCCCTATATAGTACACTACTATAGACCAGAGCCCTATTCCCTATATAGTACACTACTATAGACCAGAGCCCTATTCCCTATATAGTACACTACTATAGACCAGAGCCCTATTCCCTACATAGTACACTACTATAGACCAGAGCCCTATTCCCTATATAGTGCACTACTTTAGACCAGAGCCCTATTCCCTATATATTACACTACCATAGACCAGAGCCCTATTTCCTATATAGTACACTACTATAGACCAGAGCCCTATTCCCTATATAGTGCACTACTATAGACCAGAGCCCTATTCCCTATATAGTACACTGCTATAGACCAGAGCCCTATTCCCTATATAGTACACTACCATAGACCAGAGCACTATTCCCTATATAGTGCACTACTATAGACCAGAGCCCTATTCCCTATATAGTGCACTACTATAGACCAGAGCCCTATTCCCTGTATAGTACACTGCTATAGACCAGAGCCCTATTCCCTATATAGTACACTGCTAGGGCTCTGGTCTATAGTAGTGTACTGTGAAGGGAATATGGAGCCATTTGGGACATAGACAGTGTAATCTGATTTGATTGTGCTGTTAATGTGGACACTTAATTTATCAATTAAGAGAACATCCTGTGCCAGTTTTCACACATAGATAGTATGGATGGAGAGAGGCAGGGAAGTAGCGGGGGAGGCAGAGAGGCAGGGAAGGAGGGAGGGAGGCAGAGAGGCAGGGAAGGAGCGGGGGAGGCAGAGAGGCAGGGAAGGAGGGAGGGAGGCAGAG
>NW_027001207.1:10000-206115 GCF_036934945.1 Oncorhynchus masou masou
TGCAGCTAAAGTTGGCACAACCAGTTATTGAGTATAAAGGAGCAATTACTTTTTCACACAGGGGAAATGGGTGTTGCATAACTTTGTTAATGAAATAAGTATGTAATTGTTGTGTTATTTGTTCCCTCGGGTTCCTCTTTATCTAATATTAGGTTTTGGTTGAAAATCTGATAACATTGAGTATCAAAAATATATAAATAAATAGAGAAAATCATAAAAGGGGTGCAAATGCTTTTTCACGGCGTTTTATATGCTGCTATCAACGACCCTGCATCGCGGTACACAGACAAGGGCTCAGCTGCCTTGGCCTTCTTCAGAACATACTGCACATCATCATGTGCTCATCTATCACTCCAGTGTTCATCTGCTAAATTGTAGTGACTTTGCTACTATGGCCTATTTATGGCCTTACCTCCTCACGCCATTTACACACACTGTATATAGACTTTATTTTTTATTTTATTTTTTACTATTGTGTTATTGACTGTAGTTTTGTTTACTCCATGTGTAACTCTATTGTTGTTGTTTGTGTCGCACTGCTTTGCTTTATCTTGGCCAGGTTGCAGTTGTAAATTAGAACTCAACTGGCCTACCTGGTTAAATAAAGGTGAAATTAAAAAAAAAAAAATACTCTACCGAAAGTTACAGACTCACAGCTATCATACTCATATGATATTTATGCGTCTAACTTTCTCACTCATCATTATTCACAATTCATTCAGGATTATCCGTAACCATGGTAACATCCACATGAATGTAATAATGTTTAGAATATTATATTCTTATTTACAATAAAAGTGACTCCAAAATGACACAATACATTATTCACCGTTCAATTTTATTGGTCATGTCCTGACATTAGTTCCTTTTGTATGTCTCTATTTTAGCTTGGTCAGGGCGTGAGTTGGGGTGGGCATTCTATGTGTTTGTTCTATGTTTTGTATTTCTGGTTTTGGCCTGGTATGGTTCCCAATCAGCGGCAGCTGGTTATCGTTGTCTCTGACTGAGAACCATACTTAGGCAGCCTGTTTTCCCACTGTGGGTTGTGGGTTGTTTTCTGTCTTGTGTTGCTGCACCTTACAGGACTGGTTTGTTTTCGTTTCACTCTCTTTGTTATTTTGTTTAGTGTTCATGTTCTAATAAAATAACATGAACACTTACCACGCTGCGCATTGGTCCGATCCTTCATACTCCTCGTCAGAAGAGGAAGAAAACCGTTACAGTCACAAAATAATCCGAAACACAACCTAATCAAACAACAAATGTGTAGAGCCACAAACTTGATGAAGTCATTATGTATTAGGAATATGGCACCCAATACTACACGTTTTACCACACACACAACACACACACACACACACACACACACACACACACACACACACACACACACACACACACACACACACACACACACACACACACACACACACACACACACACACACACACACACACACACACACACACACACACACACACACACACACACACATTTACATTTACATTTAAGTCATTTGGCAGACGCTCTTATCCAGAGCGACCTCAGGCATATTAATATCCCTGTAGCCAATAATGAGGCACGTTGCCCACTTTTTGCTCCCAGTTTCAAACGGTTCACCCGATACGGATAAAAACCTCTTCAAATTAAAGCGGACAGCCTGCACTTTAACCTCATAGTCATCGTATCATTTCAAATCCAAAGTGCTGGAGTACAGAGCCAAAACAACACATGGGTCACTGTCTCAATACTGTTGGAGCTCACTGTGTAATAAGGATGAGAATATGTGTTATTTAGTTGTGTCTCTGGATCCCAAGGACATCTCTGGTTACCAAGGACGTCCCAAGGACATCTCTGGATCCCAAGGACGTCCCAAGGACATCTCTGGTTACCAAGGACACCCCAAGGACATCTCTGGTTACCAAGGACGTCCCAAGGACATCTCTGGATCCCAAGGACGTCCCAAGGACATCTCTGGATCCCAAGGACGTCCCAAGGACATCTCTGGTTACCAAGGACACCCCAAGGACATCTCTGGTTTCCAAGGACGTCCCAAGGACATCTCTGGATCCCAAGGACGTCCCAAGGACATCTCTGGTTACCAAGGACACCCCAAGGACATCTCTGGATACCAAGGACGTCCCAAGGACATCTCTGGTTTCCAAGGACACCCCAATGACATCTCTGGTTACCAAGGACACCCCAAGGACATCTCTGGATACCAAGGACATCTGTGGATCCCAAGGACGTCCCAAGGACATCTCTGGATACCAAGGACACCCCAAGGACATCTGTGGATACCAAGGACGTCCCAAGGACATCTCTGGTTTCCAAGGACACCCCAATGACATCTCTGGTTTCCAAGGACACCCCAATGACATCTCTGGTTACCAAGGACACCCCGAGGACATCTCTGGATACCAAGGACATCTGTGGATCCCAAGGACGTCCCAAGGACATCTCTGGATACCAAGGACATCTCTGGATACCAAGGACACCCCAATGACATCTCTGGTTACCAAGGACACCCCAAGGACATCTCTGGATACCAAGGACATCTCTGGATACCAAGGACACCCCAAGGACATCTCTGGATACCAAGGACATCTCTGGATACCAAGGACATCTCTGTACATACCAAGGACATACCAAGGACATCTCTGGTTACCAAGGACATCTCTAGACATACCAAGGACATCTCTGTACATACCAAGGACATCTCTGGTTACCAAGGACATCTCTGGACATACCAAGGACATCTCTGGATACCAAGGACACCCCAAGGACATCTCTGGATACCAAGGACATCTCTGGATACCAAGGACACCCCAAGGACATCTCTGGTTACCAAGGACACCCCAAGGACATCTCTGGATACCAAGGACACCCCAAGGACATCTCTGGATACCAAGGACATCTCTGGATACCAAGGACATACCAAGGACATCTCTGGATACCAAGGACATCTCTGTACATACCAAGGACACCCCAAGGACATCTCTGGTTACCAAGGACACCCCAAGGACATCTCTGGATCCCACGGACGTCCCAAGGACATCTCTGGTTACCAAGGACACCCCAAGAACATCTCTGGATACCAAGGACATCTCTGGATACCAAGGACATCTCTGTACATACCAAGGACATACCAAGGACATCTCTGGTTACCAAGGACATCTCTAGACATACCAAGGACATCTCTGTACATACCAAGGACATCTCTGGTTACCAAGGACATCTCTGGACATACCAAGGACATCTCTGGATACCAAGGACATCTCTAGACATACCAAGGACATCTCTGTACATACCAAGGACATCTCTGGACATACCAAGGACATCTCTGGATACCAAGGACATACCAAGGACATCTCTGGATACCAAGGACATCTCTGTACATACCAAGGACATACCAATGACATCTCTGGACATACCAAGGACATCTAGGACATCCCAAGGACATCTCTGGATACCAAGGACATCTCTGGTTACCAAGGACATCTCTGGATGTTTTATTGTTACTCCCCCCAACCAAGGACATCTCTGGTTACCAAGGACATCTCTGGACATACCAAGGACATCTCTGGATACCAAGGACATACCAAGGACATCTCTGGATACCAAGGACATCTCTGGATACCAAGGACATCCCAAGGACATCTCTGGATACCAAGGACACCTCTGTACATACCAAGGACATACCAATGACATCTCTGGACATACCAAGGACATCTAGGACATCCCAAGGACATCTCTGGATACCAAGGACATCTCTGGTTACCAAGGACATCTCTGGATGTTTTATTGTTACTCCCCCCAACCAAGGACATCTCTGGTTACCAAGGACATCTCTGGACATACCAAGGACATCTCTGGATACCAAGGACATACCAAGGACATCTCTGGATACCAAGGACATCTCTGGATACCAAGAACATCCCAAGGACATCTCTGTACATACCAAGGACATCTCTGGACATACCAAGGACATCTCTGGATACCAATGACATCTCTGTACATACCAAGGACATCTCTGGACATACCAAGGACATCTCTGGATACCAAGGACATCTCTGGACATACCAAGGACATCTCTGGATACCAATGACATCTCTGGACATACCAAGGACATCTCTGGATACCAATGACATCTCTAGACATACCAAGGACATCTCTGGATACCAAGGACATCTCTAGACATACCAAGGACATCTCTGGATACCAAGGACATCCCAATGACATCTCTAGACATACCAAGGACATCTCTGGATACCAAGGACATAACAAGGACATTGCACACATGAACAGACACCATATGAAAAGCTGAGAACAGAACAGGAATAACAAGGTGATTCTGAATGACTGGCACTATTATTGGAGGCCACATGTCCTTATGTGATTGCATTAGTGTGTATTATAAACAAAGCACAAGTTTAATCATACAATGTTTTCCTAAAAACATTCTCAAATATCCCCCGCCCTCTCAGTTTTCCCCTCATCTATGGTGTTTTACTGTTACTCCCCCCAACCCCCATACAACACAATACACCCCCCACCCTTTTCCAATCCATAACCCTTACCCCCAACCTAGCTTTCATAACCCCCAACACCAATGAATAACAATGGATTGAGTGATACTCTGTCCACTTTCAATGGCAGCTAAATCTTATCAGCAGGTACACTGAGTACTGTACCTCAATCCAAAGGACAAATCTAACCACTCAACATCTTTAAATCAGATAACTTGCTCATTAATCAGTGATTGTTTAGTAACTATCCTCAGCCGGACTCCGACCCTGACACCTTTAGTCCCTGAACAGTGAGAGTTTAATCAGATGGAGAGAGATGGAACGGGCACTTGGGACCCGAAGAGTGTTTGAATGTAAATACCTGTCCTGACCCAGCTAGCACAAAAACGTTCTGAGAACCATATTTTTCTTAGTGCTTGGTGAAAGTGTGTTGTCCTAAGGTTATTTTGCGTACAACCTTCACACAATGTTCTGGGAATGATGCAGGACAGTTGTTGGCTTTGGAATATTCTGCACATTTAAAAATTGCACTGTGCAGAACTTACTATTCCATTTCCTGGTTGCTACAATTCTAATAGTAAGTTAAATATCAAATCAAATCTGTGAAATGCTTACTTACAAGCCCTTAATTAAACCTCTACTGGATCGGTGTCCCTAAACCGGGACTGTTGTTGCTAAGGTGTGCTAACGTCACGAGAATGACGTTGTAATCAACAGCAAACTTTCCAGGACATGTCTTATATGGGCAGAAAGCTTAACTTCTTGTTAATCTAACTGCACTGTCCAATTTACAGTAGCTATTACAGTGAAAAAATACCATGCTATTGTGTGAGGAGAGTGCACGACAACAAAACACTTATCACGGAAACTGGTTTGATACGCTCACCTCTGAAGGTTAATAATGTACTTACATTCAGCTATCTGGCTCTGATTTGTCATCCTGAGGGTCCCAGAGAAAAAATGTAGCACAGTTTTGTTTGATAAAATCCATTTTTATATTAAAATGTAGGAACTGGGTTCTACAGTTTGAACCCCTGCTGCCCCTGGACCCCCTCCCATGTGTGAAGGTCAGTGTTCCTTCCGAAAGGAAGCCATTTGTCCATCATGTATGACATTCTTGGATGTGTGTAAACTTTAAAGACATTTTTTACCATAGCATGTTTGTATGTTCTCTATAGCTATGTACTTGCAACATGTATCAAATGACCAATTCAAACTCCTGGCAGACTTGATACAAAATATTGTGCAGAAATGTAATGCTTCACTGGATCAGTCTGAAACTTTACACACATACTGCTGCTATCTGGTTGCCAGAATTACACCTAAACTTCTATCTGATTGTGTGACCTTTCTCTTGTATTTCAAAGATTAAATAATATTTTGTTTCGAAAACATGTTTGTATTATCTTTAACCAGATCTAATGTGTTATATTCTCCTAATATTGACATTTTCACAAACTTCAAAGTGTTTCCTTTCAAATGGTATCAAGAAAATGCATATTCTTGTTTCATTTCCTGAGCTACAGGCAGTTAGATTTGGGCATGTAATTTTAGGCGGAAATTTAAGAAAAAAAAGGCCTGATCCTTAACCAACAATGCAGGGGTACAGAGTCAGTGTGGAGGGGTACAGAGTCAGTGTGGAGGGGTACAGAGTCAGTGTGGAGGGGTACAGAGTCAGTGTGGAGGGGTACAGAGTCAGTGTGGAGGCTATATACAGGGTGTACCGGTACTGAGTCAGTGTGCAGGGGTACAGAGTCAGTGTGGAGGGGTACAGAGTCAGTGTGGAGGGGTACTGAGTCAGTGTGGAGGGGTACAGAGTCAGTGTGGAGGGGTACAGAGTCAGTGTGGAGGGGTACAGAGTCAGTGTGGAGGGGTACAGAGTCAGTGTGCAGGGGTACAGAGTCAGTGTGGAGGGGTACAGAGTCAGTGTGGAGGGGTACAGAGTCAGTGTGGAGGGGTACAGAGTCAGTGTGGAGGGGTACAGAGTCAGTGTGGAGGGGTACAGAGTCAGTGTGGAGGGGTACAGAGTCAGTGTGGAGGGGTACAGAGTCAGTGTGGAGGGGTACAGAGTCAGTGTGGAGGGGTACAGAGTCAGTGTGGAGGGGTACAGAGTCAGTGTGGAGGCTATATACAGGGTGTACCGGTACTGAGTCAGTGTGCAGGGGTACAGAGTCAGTGTGGAGGGGTACAGAGTCAGTGTGGAGGGGTACAGAGTCAGTGTGGAGGGGTACAGAGTCAGTGTGGAGGGGTACAGAGTCAGTGTGGAGGGGTACAGAGTCAGTGTGGAGGGGTACAGAGTCAGTGTGGAGGGGTACAGAGTCAGTGTGGAGGGGTACAGAGTCAGTGTGGAGGAGTACAGAGTCAGTGTGGAGGGGTACAGAGTCAGTGTGGAGGAGTACAGAGTCAGTGTGGAGGGGTACAGAGTCAGTGTGGAGGGGTACAGAGTCAGTGTGGAGGGGTACAGAGTCAGTGTGGAGGGGTACAGAGTCAGTGTGGAGGGGTACAGAGTCAGTGTGGAGGGGTACAGAGTCAGTGTGGAGGGGTACAGAGTCAGTGTGGAGGGGTACAGAGTCAGTGTGGAGGGGTACAGAGTCAGTGTGGAGGGGTACAGAGTCAGTGTGGAGGGGTACAGAGTCAGTGTGGAGGCTATATACAGGGTGTACCGGTACAGAGTCAGTGTGGAGGGGTACAGAGTCAGTGTGGAGGGGTACAGAGTCAGTGTGGAGGCTATATACAGGGTGTACCGGTACAGAGTCAGTGTGGAGGGGTACAGAGTCAGTGTGGAGGCTATATACAGGGTGTAGCGGTACAGAGTCAGTGTGCAGGGGTACAGAGTCAGTGTGGTGGCTATATACAGGGTGTACCGGTACTGAGTCAGTGTGCAGGGGTACAGAGTCAGTGTGGAGGGGTACAGAGTCAGTGTGGAGGGGTACAGAGTCAGTGTGGAGGGGTACAGAGTCAGTGTGGAGGGGTACAGAGTCAGTGTGGAGGGGTACAGAGTCAGTGTGGAGGGGTACAGAGTCAGTGTGGAGGGGTACAGAGTCAGTGTGGAGGGGTACAGAGTCAGTGTGGAGGGGTACTGAGTCAGTGTGCAGGGGTACAGAGTCAGTGTGGAGGGGTACAGAGTCAGTGTGGAGGGGTACAGAGTCAGTGTGGAGGGGTACAGAGTCAGTGTGGAGGGGTACAGAGTCAGTGTGGAGGGGTACAGAGTCAGTGTGGAGGGTACAGAGTCAGTGTGGAGGGGTACAGAGTCAGTGTGGAGGGGTACAGAGTCAGTGTGGAGGGGTACAGAGTCAGTGTGGAGGGGTACAGAGTCAGTGTGGAGGGGTACAGAGTCAGTGTGGAGGGGTACAGAGTCAGTGTGGAGGGGTACAGAGTCAGTGTGGAGGGGTACAGAGTCAGTGTGGAGGGGTACAGAGTCAGTGTGGAGGCTATATACAGGGTGTACCGGTACAGAGTCAGTGTGGAGGGGTACAGAGTCAGTGTGGAGGCTATATACAGGGTGTACCGGTACAGAGTCAGTGTGCAGGGGTACAGAGTCAGTGTGGTGGGGTACAGAGTCAGTGTGGAGGGGTACAGAGTCAGTGTGGAGGGGTACAGAGTCAGTGTGGAGGGGTACAGAGTCAGTGTGGAGGGGTACAGAGTCAGTGTGGAGGGGTACAGAGTCAGTGTGGAGGGGTACAGAGTCAGTGTGGAGGGGTACAGAGTCAGTGTGGAGGGGTACAGAGTCAGTGTGGAGGGGTACAGAGTCAGTGTGGAGGCTATATACAGGGTGTACCGGTACAGAGTCAGTGTGGAGGGGTACAGAGTCAGTGTGGAGGGGTACAGAGTCAGTGTGGAGGCTATATACAGGGTGTACCGGTACAGAGTCAGTGTGGAGGGGTACAGAGTCAGTGTGGAGGCTATATACAGGGTGTAGCGGTACAGAGTCAGTGTGCAGGGGTACAGAGTCAGTGTGGTGGCTATATACAGGGTGTACCGGTACTGAGTCAGTGTGCAGGGGTACAGAGTCAGTGTGGAGGGGTACAGAGTCAGTGTGGAGGGGTACAGAGTCAGTGTGGAGGGGTACAGAGTCAGTGTGGAGGGGTACAGAGTCAGTGTGGAGGGGTACAGAGTCAGTGTGGAGGGGTACAGAGTCAGTGTGGAGGGGTACAGAGTCAGTGTGGAGGGGTACAGAGTCAGTGTGGAGGGGTACTGAGTCAGTGTGCAGGGGTACAGAGTCAGTGTGGAGGGGTACAGAGTCAGTGTGGAGGGGTACAGAGTCAGTGTGGAGGGGTACAGAGTCAGTGTGGAGGGGTACAGAGTCAGTGTGGAGGGGTACAGAGTCAGTGTGGAGGGGTACAGAGTCAGTGTGGAGGGGTACAGAGTCAGTGTGGAGGGGTACAGAGTCAGTGTGGAGGGGTACAGAGTCAGTGTGGAGGGGTACAGAGTCAGTGTGGAGGGGTACATAGTCAGTGTGGAGGGGTACAGAGTCAGTGTGGAGGGGTACAGAGTCAGTGTGGAGGGGTACAGAGTCAGTGTGGAGGGGTACAGAGTCAGTGTGGAGGGGTACAGAGTCAGTGTGGAGGCTATATACAGGGTGTACCGGTACAGAGTCAGTGTGGAGGGGTACAGAGTCAGTGTGGAGGCTATATACAGGGTGTACCGGTACAGAGTCAGTGTGCAGGGGTACAGAGTCAGTGTGGTGGCTATATACAGGGTGTACCGGTACTGAGTCAGTGTGCAGGGGTACAGAGTCAGTGTGGAGGGGTACAGAGTCAGTGTGGAGGGGTACAGAGTCAGTGTGGAGGGGTACAGAGTCAGTGTGGAGGGGTACAGAGTCAGTGTGGAGGGGTACAGAGTCAGTGTGGAGGGGTACAGAGTCAGTGTGGAGGGGTACAGAGTCAGTGTGGAGGGGTACAGAGTCAGTGTGGAGGGGTACAGAGTCAGTGTGGAGGGGTACAGAGTCAGTGTGGAGGGGTACAGAGTCAGTGTGGAGGGGTACAGAGTCAGTGTGGAGGGGTACAGAGTCAGTGTGGAGGGGTACAGAGTCAGTGTGGAGGCTATATACAGGGTGTACCGGTACAGAGTCAGTGTGGAGGGGTACAGAGTCAGTGTGGAGGCTATATACAGGGTGTACCGGTACAGAGTCAGTGTGCAGGGGTACAGAGTCAGTGTGGTGGCTATATACAGGGTGTACCGGTACTGAGTCAGTGTGCAGGGGTACAGAGTCAGTGTGGAGGGGTACAGAGTCAGTGTGGAGGGGTACAGAGTCAGTGTGGAGGGGTACAGAGTCAGTGTGGAGGGGTACAGAGTCAGTGTGCAGGGGTACAGAGTCAGTGTGGAGGGGTACAGAGTCAGTGTGGAGGGGTACAGAGTCAGTGTGGAGGGGTACTGAGTCAGTGTGCAGGGGTACAGAGTCAGTGTGGAGGGGTACAGAGTCAGTGTGGAGGGGTACAGAGTCAGTGTGGAGGGGTACAGAGTCAGTGTGGAGGGGTACAGAGTCAGTGTGGAGGGGTACAGAGTCAGTGTGGAGGGGTACAGAGTCAGTGTGGAGGGGTACAGAGTCAGTGTGGAGGGGTACAGAGTCAGTGTGGAGGGGTACAGAGTCAGTGTGGAGGCTATATACAGGGTGTACCGGTACAGAGTCAGTGTGGAGGGGTACTGAGTCAGTGTGCAGGGGTACAGAGTCAGTGTGGTGGCTATATACAGGGTGTACCGGTACTGAGTCAGTGTGCAGGGGTACAGAGTCAGTGTGGAGGGGTACAGAGTCAGTGTGGAGGGGTACAGAGTCAGTGTGGAGGGGTACAGAGTCAGTGTGGAGGGGTACAGAGTCAGTGTGGAGGGGTACAGAGTCAGTGTGGAGGGGTACAGAGTCAGTGTGGAGGGGTACAGAGTCAGTGTGGAGGGGTACTGAGTCAGTGTGCAGGGGTACAGAGTCAGTGTGGAGGGGTACAGAGTCAGTGTGGAGGGGTACAGAGTCAGTGTGGAGGGGTACAGAGTCAGTGTGGAGGGGTACAGAGTCAGTGTGGAGGGGTACAGAGTCAGTGTGGAGGGGTACTGAGTCAGTGTGCAGGGGTACAGAGTCAGTGTGGAGGCTATATACAGGGTGTACCGGTACTGAGTCAGTGTGCAGGGGTACAGAGTCAGTGTGGAGGCTATATACAGGGTGTACTGGTACTGAGTCAGTGTGCAGGGGTACAGAGTCAGTGTGGAGGCTATATACAGGGTGTACCGCTACTGAGTCAGTGTGCAGGGGTACAGAGTCAGTGTGGAGGCTATATACAGGGTGTACCGGTACTGAGTCAGTGTGCAGGGGTACAGAGTCAGTGTGGAGGCTATATACAGGGTGTACCGGTACTGAGTCAGTGTGCAGGGGTACAGAGTCAGTGTGGAGGCTATATACAGGGTGTACCGGTACTGAGTCAGTGTGCAGGGGTACAGAGTCAGTGTGGAGGCTATATACAGGGTGTACCGGTACTGAGTCAGTGTGCAGGGGTACAGAGTCAGTGTGGAGGCTATATACAGGGTGTACCGGTACAGAGTCAGTGTGCAGGGGTACAGAGTCAGTGTGGTGGCTATATACAGGGTGTACCGGTACTGAGTCAGTGTGCAGGGGTACAGAGTCAGTGTGGAGGGGTACAGAGTCAGTGTGGAGGGGTACAGAGTCAGTGTGGAGGGGTACAGAGTCAGTGTGGAGGGGTACAGAGTCAGTGTGGAGGGTTACAGAGTCAGTGTGGAGGGGTACAGAGTCAGTGTGGAGGGGTACAGAGTCAGTGTGGAGGGGTACTGAGTCAGTGTGCAGGGGTACAGAGTCAGTGTGGAGGGGTACAGAGTCAGTGTGGAGGGGTACAGAGTCAGTGTGGAGGGGTACAGAGTCAGTGTGGAGGGGTACAGAGTCAGTGTGGAGGGGTACAGAGTCAGTGTGGAGGGGTACAGAGTCAGTGTGGAGGGGTACAGAGTCAGTGTGGAGGCTATATACAGGGTGTACCGGTACAGAGTCAGTGTGGAGGGGTACTGAGTCAGTGTGCAGGGGTACAGAGTCAGTGTGGAGGCTATATACAGGGTGTACCGGTACTGAGTCAGTGTGCAGGGGTACAGAGTCAGTGTGGAGGCTATATACAGGGTGTACCGGTACTGAGTCAGTGTGCAGGGGTACAGAGTCAGTGTGGAGGCTATATACAGGGTGTACCGGTACTGAGTCAGTGTGCAGGGGTACAGAGTCAGTGTGGAGGCTATATACAGGGTGTACCGGTACTGAGTCAGTGTGCAGGGGTACAGAGTCAGTGTGGAGGCTATATACAGGGTGTACCGGTACAGAGTCAGTGTGGAGGGGTACAGAGTCAGTGTGGAGGCTATATACAGGGTGTACCGGTACAGAGTCAGTGTGCAGGGGTACAGAGTCAGTGTGGAGGCTATATACAGGGTGTACCGGTACTGAGTCAGTGTGCAGGGGTACAGAGTCAGTGTGGAGGCTATATACAGGGTGTACCGGTACTGAGTCAGTGTGCAGGGGTACAGAGTCAGTGTGGAGGCTATATACAGGGTGTACCGGTACTGAGTCAGTGTGCAGGGGTACAGAGTCAGTGTGGAGGCTATATACAGGGTGTACCGGTACTGAGTCAGTGTGCAGGGGTACAGAGTCAGTGTGGAGGCTATATACAGGGTGTACCGGTACTGAGTCAGTGTGCAGGGGTACAGAGTCAGTGTGGAGGCTATATACAGGGTGTACCGGTACAGAGTCAGTGTGCAGGGGTACAGAGTCAGTGTGGAGGCTATATACAGGGTGTACCGGTACAGAGTCAGTGTGGAGGCTATATACAGGGTGTACCGGTACTGAGTCAGTGTGCAGGGGTACAGAGTCAGTGTGGAGGCTATATACAGGGTGTACCGGTACTGAGTCAGTGTGCAGGGGTACAGAGTCAGTGTGGAGGCTATATACAGGGTGTACCGGTACTGAGTCAGTGTGCAGGGGTACAGAGTCAGTGTGGAGGCTATATACAGGGTGTACCGGTACTGAGTCAGTGTGCAGGGGTACAGAGTCAGTGTGGAGGCTATATACAGGGTGTACCGGTACTGAGTCAGTGTGCAGGGGTACTGGTTAGTCGAGGTCATTTACACATGTAGGTAGGGAAAAGTGACTATAGATAGGTAATAGACAGCCAGAAGCAGAGCAGTATAAAAAACAAAGGGAATAGTCAGGGTTTCAGTCTATGTGACAGATGGTCATTGTTTCATCATCAGGTGTCCGACAGTGGAGGCTGCTGATTGGAGGACGGCTCATAATGATGTCTGGAATTGAGTCAATTGGAATGTTATCAATTGGAATGTTGAAAACACGTGATTGATGCCATTCCATTGATTCCGTTTCAGACATTACTATGAGCCGTCCTCCAATCAGCAGCCTCCACTGGTGTCAGATGCACACTGGTCGTTGTTGATTAGGTGACAGACTCCTTCTACTGTGATATCAGCCATTATTTTCCATTTAATATGTACAATTCTCTCAAAATACAGAAACATCCTTCTTTCCTCTTGGTTCTCATGTGACCCCCACTGAGAGGTCAATAACACACTTCCTGGTGTTCTAGTTCAACCTTCCAGTCCATTTAGACCAGAGGTCATGAAGGAAAGGTGATGAGGAGATGAGGATAGGAAGCTATTGGGACACCCGTAAAGCTCTGTGTCTGTTGGATCCTTGGGTCTTGAAAAATGACAGCTAAGCATGTTTATATCTGAATATAGAATGATACATTTGCATTCTGGGATGTGATTGGCTGGGAGATCCCAGATTGGGCGTGTCCTTGTCTGGGAATCAGGTGGGGGTGATGTTCTCACACTGGGGGATGAAGGGTGTGTGTGTGTGTGTGTGTGTGTGTGTGTGTGTGTGTGTGTGTGTGTGTGTGTGTGTGTGTGTGTGTGTGTGTGTGTGTGTGTGTGTGTGTGTGTGTGTGTGTGTGTGTGTGTGTGTGTGTGAGAGAGAGATAGATAAACTCGGGACACACGTTAGCTAAGTGGCACAGTAGCAAGTAAGGACATGATGCCACCACGACCGAAACAACCGACATCCTAGAGATTACACACACACACACCCCTCCTCCTCCTCCTCATAAAGGCATGTTATGACATGTTGTGACTGACTGGTTGAGTGAACATTACTCAATACAACATCATATTCCTCTGATTGATTCATGTCTTACCATCTCCGTCTCTGCATTGCTGTCATCTGTCATGATTAGTGAGGTGACGAAATCCATACAGCCTTCTTACCTTTACATCTGAGTCATTCAGCAGACGCTCTTTATCCCAGAGCTTAACACAGACTTACAGAATAGTGAGATCTTGATTGTCTCTCACTGGACGATCAGCAGGCAGAGGCCAATTCAAATGCAACACAGAACATCCGAATAGACGAGCTGTCTTCTCACTCTCGTGCGGGTAACTCTTGACTGAAGAACAGATGATTTTCAGTTTTCGTTGAGCTAGTGAAGTGTAGTGAGGTGCTACTGGCGGCAGAGAAGTCAGGAAACTGATTTACAATGGTGTTGTTTAATATCCATAAACCACCGTCAACAGAACAATACAATAAATGGGTCAACCAAAACCCGGTAAAATACCAGCAAACCGTGTAGAAGCACAACAAGAAACAATTACCCACAAGGACATGAGAGGGTTAAATACACAAAATTTAATTGATGGGATTGGAACCAGGTGTGATGGAAGACCATTGGAAAATGAAAAAGTGGATCAGGGAAGGCTAGAAGGTCGGTGACTTCGACCGCCGAACGAACAAGGAGAGGAAGTCGTGACAGTACCCCCCCCCCCCCCCCCCCTTGACGCGCGGCTTCGACACGGACCTCGGGGACAACCCGGGGGGCGAGGTGCAGAGCGATCCGGACGAAGACGGTGGAACTCCTGCAGCATTGAAGGGTCCAACACGTCCTCGACCGGTACACAGCACCTCTCCTCCGGACCGTACCCCTCCCACTCCATGAGATACTGAAGGCCCCTCGCCCGACGCCTCGAATCCAGTATAGAGCGAACGAGGTACGCCAGGGCCCCCCCCAATCTAGAGGGGGCTGAGGGACCTCCCGCACCTCAGACTCCTGGAGCGGACCAGCCACCACCGGCCTGAGGAGAGACACATGGAACGAGGGGTTAATACGGTAATCGGGGGGGGGGAGCTATAACCTGAAACACACCTCGTTCAGTCTCCCCAGGATTTTAAATAGCCCCACAAACCGCGGACCCAGCTTCCAGGAGGGCAGGCGGAGGGGCAGGCGGAGGGTCAAGAGCAGAGAGAGACAGCACCAGAGAGAGAGACAGGAGTGGTGACAGAGACAGGAGCAGAGAGAGACAGGAGCAGAGAGAGAGACAGGAGCAGAGAGAGACAGGAGCAGAGAAAGAGACAGGAGCAGAGAGAGAGACAGGAGCAGAGAAAGAGACAGGAGCAGAGAGAGAGACAGGAGCAGAGAGAGACAGGAGCAGAGAGAGAGACAGGAGCAGAGAAAGAGACAGGAGCAGAGAGAGAGACAGGAGCAGAGAGAGACAGGAGCAGAGAGAGACAGCACCAGAGAGAGAGACAGGAGTGGTGACAGAGACAGGAGCAGAGAGAGACAGGAGCAGAGAGAGAGACAGGAGCAGAGAGAGACAGGAGCAGAGACAGGAGCAGAGAGAGAGACAGGAGCAGAGAGAGACAGGAGCAGAGAGAGACAGGAGCAGAGAGAGAGACAGGAGCAGAGAGAGACAGGAGCAGAGAGAGAGACAGGAGCAGAGAGAGACAGGAGCAGAGAGAGAGACAGGAGCAGAGAGAGACAGGAGCAGAGACAGGAGCAGAGAGAGAGACAGGAGCAGAGAGAGACAGGAGCAGAGAGAGACAGGAGCAGAGAGAGAGACAGGAGCAGAGAGAGACAGGAGCAGAGAGAGAGACAGGAGCAGAGAGAGACAGGAGCAGAGAGAGAGACAGGAGCAGAGAGAGACAGCACCAGAGAGAGAGACAGGAGTGGTGACAGAGACAGGAGCAGAGAGAGACAGGAGCAGAGAGAGAGACAGGAGCAGAGAGAGATAGGAGCAGAGAGAGACACAGGAGCAGAGAGAGACAGGAGCAGAGAGAGAGACAGCACCAGAGAGAGACAGGAGCAGAGAAAGAGACAGCACCAGAGAGAGAGACAGGAGTGGTGAGAGATGCTGAAGGCCCAATAGACTGTGACGGCAGTCACTTGGCCTTGTCAATGAACCAGGGACTTCCATGACAGTCTCAATGAACCAGGGACTTCCATGACAGTCTCAATGAACCAGGGACTTCCTTAACAGTCTCAATGAATCAGGGACTTCCATAACAGTCTCAATGAACCAGGGACTTCCATAACAGTCTCAATTAACCAGGGACTTCCTTAACAGTCTCAATGAACCAGGGACTTCCTTAACAGTCTCAATGAACCAGGGACTTCCATAACAGTCTCAATGAACCAGAGACTTCCATAACAGTCTCAATTAACCAGGGACTTCCTTAACAGTCTCAATGAACCAGGGACTTCCATGACAGTCTCAATGAACCAGGGACTTCCATGACAGTCTCAATGAATCAGGGACTTCCATAACAGTCTCAATGAACCAGGGACTTCCATGACAGTCTCAATGAACCAGGGACTTCCATGACAGTCTCAATTAACTATCTAGTTGTATTATTCCTCACAGCACATAGGAGGTAAAAGCCCCCACATTTTCCAAAGGAAATTAAATAGATATTTTTGTTATGTAACATTTAGTGGAACAAATAGACAACTCTAAAATTTCAATAAAACCCTCTTCAGTTCAATGTTTGGATGCCATTGATAGTTTCTGTTGACCATTGTCGTTTTTCCAGAGCTTTGAGCATGCCGTTCATAATTACATGCTGCAGTGTGTATTTTATCACACCTGTACTGAAATACCCTGTATGGCTCCACAACACACACGTGGTACACGACAGTGAAAGTTGCTGAGGGGAGGACGGCTCGTAATAAAGGCCGGAACGGAGTGAAATGGAATGGCATCAAACGTCTAGAAACCACGTGTTTGATACCATTCCACTGATTCCACTCCTGCCATTACCACGAGCCTGTCCTCCCCAACCAAGGTGCCACCAGCCTCCTGTAGTACACACCTGTGTTCTAAGTCAATGATGTCAAGTCATTCTGGTCAGTCCTTGGTCGGTGGTCATCTAAAAGACAATGTATGCATCCCATTCTCTACATCAGAGGTACTCAACTCTGACCCTACGAGGTCCAGAGTCCTGCCGGTTTTCTGTTCTACCTGATAACTAAATCGCATACACCTGGTGTCCCAGGTCTGGATCAGTCCCTGATTAGAGGGGAATCGCCCACCTGGTGTCCCAGGTCTGGATCAGTCCCTGATTAGAGGGGAATCGCCCACCTGGTGTCCCAGGTCTGGATCAGTCCCTGATTAGAGGGGGAATCACCCACCTGGTGTCCCAGGTCTAAATCAGTCCCTGATTAGAGGGGAATCGCCCACCTGGTGTCCCAGGTCTAAATCAGTCCCTGATTAGAGGGGAATCACCCACCTGGTGTCCCAGGTCTGGATCAGTCCCTGATTAGAGGGGGAATCACCCACCTGGTGTCCCAGGTCTGGATCAGTCCCTGATTAGAGGGGGAATCACCCACCTGGTGTCCCAGGTCTAAATCAGTCCCTGATTAGAGGGGGAATCACCCACCTGGTGTCCCAGGTCTGGATCAGTCCCTGATTAGAGGGGAATCGCCCACCTGGTGTCCCAGGTCTAAATCAGTCCCTGATTAGAGGGGAATCACACACCTGGTGTCCCAGGTCTGGATCAGTCCCTGATTAGAGGGGGAATCACCCACCTGGTGTCACAGGTCTAAATCAGTCCCTGATTAGAGGGGAATCACCCACCTGGTGTCCCAGGTCTAAATCAGTCCCTGATTAGAGGGGGAATCGCCCACCTGGTGTCCCAGGTCTGGATCAGTCCCTGATTAGAGGGGGAATCACCCACCTGGTGTCCCAGGTCTGGATCAGTCCCTGATTGAGGGGAATCACCCACCTGGTGTCCCAGGTCTAAATCAGTCCCTGATTAGGGGGAATCACCCACCTGGTGTCCCAGGTCTGGATCAGTCCCTGATTAGAGGGAATCACCCACCTGGTGTCCCAGGTCTGGATCAGTCCCTGATTAGAGGGGAATCACCCACCTGGTGTCCCAGGTCTGGATCAGTCCCTGATTAGAGGGGAATCACCCACCTTGTGTCCCAGGTCTAAATCAGTCCCTGATTAGAGGGGAATCGCCCACCTGGTGTCCCAGGTCTAAATCAGTCCCTGATTAGAGGGGAATCACCCACCTGGTGTCCCAGGTCTAAATCAGTCCCTGATTAGAGGGGAATCACCCACCTGGTGTCCCAGGTCTAAATCAGTCCCTGATTAGAGGGGAATCACCCACCTGGTGTCCCAGGTCTGGATCAGTCCCTGATTAGAGGGGAACAATGAGAAAATGTAGTGGAACTGGCTTCACAGACAGACAGGATGTAATTTGGGATGTAGGCAAAAGACAGACACAATGTAATTTGGGATGTAGGCAAAAGACAGACGCAATGTCATTTGGGATGTAGGCAAAAGACAGACAGGATGTAATTGGGATGTAGGCAAAAGACAGACAGGATGTAATTGGGATGTAGGCAAAAGACAGACAGGATGTAATTTGGGATGTAGGCAAAAGACAGACACAATGTAATTTGGGATGTAGGCAAAAGACAGACACAATGTAATTTGGGATGTAGGCAAAAGACAGACACAATGCAGACAATGCAGACATATCAGTGTGGATGACGGATCACCACCTCAAGCTGAACCTCGGCAAGACGGAGCTGCTCTTCCTCCCGGGGAAGGACTGCCCGTTCCATGATCTCGCCATCACGGTTGACAACTCCATTGTTTCCTCCTCCCAGAGCGCTAAGAACCTTGGCGTGATCCTGGACAACACCCTGTCGTTCTCAACTAACATCAAGGCGGTGGCCCGTTCCTGTAGGTTCATGCTCTACAACATCCGCAGAGTCGCCCCTGCCTCACACAGGAAGCGGCGCAGGTCCTAATCCAGGCACTTGTCATCTCCCGTCTGGATTACTGCAACTCGCTGTTGGCTGGGCTCCCTGCCTGTGCCATTAAACCCCTACAACTCATCCAGAACGCCGCAGCCCGTCTGGTGTTCAACCTTCCCAAGTTCTCTCACGTCACCCCGCTCCTCCGCTCTCTCCACTGGCTTCCAGTTGAAGCTCGCATCCGCTACAAGACCATGGTGCTTGCCTACGGAGCTGTGAGGGTAACGGCACCGCAGTACCTCCAAGCTCTGATCAGGCCCTACACCCAAACAAGGGCACTGCGTTCATCCACCTCTGGCCTGCTCGCCTCCCTACCACTGAGGAAGTACAGTTCCCGCTCAGCCCAGTCAAAACTGTTCGCTGCTCTGGCCCCCAATGGTGGAACAAACTCCCTCACGACGCCAGGACAGCGGAGTCAATCACCACCTTCCGGAGACACCTGAAACCCCACCTCTTCAAGGAATACCTAGGATAGGATAAAGCAATCCTTCTCACCCCCCCCCTTAAATGATTTAGATGCACTATTGTAAAGTGGCTGTTCCACTGATGTCAGAAGGTGAATTCACCAATTTGTAAGTCGCTCTGGATAAGAGCGTCTGCTAAATGACTTAAATGTAAATGTAAATGTAATTTGGGATGTAGGCAAAAGACAGACAGGATGTAATTGGGATGTAGGCAAAAGACAGACAGGATGTAATTGGGATGTAGGCAAAAGACAGACAGGATGTAATTGGGATGTAGGCAAAAGACAGACAGGATGTAATTTGGTATGTAGGCAAAAGACAGACAGGATGTAATTTGGGATGTAGGCAAAAGACAGACACAACGTAATTTGGGATGTAGGCAAAAGACAGACAGGATGTAATTTGGGATGTAGGCAAAAGACAGACAGGATGTAATTTGGGATGTAGGCAAAAGACAGACAGGATGTCGACACTGATAACATCCTATGATGTAACAGAATGCAGTGATCTGACCAGGCACTTTACATGAGACAGTAGTTGTTCACCAGAGCGACTTGGAAGGTTTGCTTGGTTCTCAATCACTCCTCCACACAAGTCGTACCTGCACAGGTAGCTTGTCCTAATAATGTAAACAATGCCTGGGGAAGAGGGAGTTCCTTAGGAGGTCTGTATAGCACACAAACACACTTCTATACTTCAGCTATGCTAGCATTAGCATTAGCCTCTCACCATAGATACTAATGGAGAATGAGGCTATCTCTATGGCTGTACACTGCTCTCTCTCTCCAGCTCACCAGACTGGCTGAGCAGGTTGAGTAATGTCATCCATTCACAGCCGGCAGAACAGAGATTCGCCGAGGTACCCCTACCCGTCCGACAGGATTAGCTCACCGAGACAGGGAGGGAGGGAGGGAGGGAGGGAGGGAGGGGAGGGAGGGAGGGAGGGAGGGAGGGAGAGAGGGAGGGAGACAGGGAGGGAGAGAGGGAGGGAGACAGGGAGGGAGACAGGGAGGGAGGGAGGGAGGGAGGGAGGGAGGGAGGGAGGGAGGGAGGGAGGGAGGGAGGGAGGGAGGGAGGGAGGGAGGGAGGGAGGGAGGGAGGGAGGGAGAGAGGGAGGGAGACAGGGAGGGAGGGAGGGAGGGGGAGGGAGGGAGGGAGGGAGGGAGGGAGGGAGGGAGGGAGGGAGGGAGGGAGGGAGAGAGGGAGGGAGACAGGGAGGGAGGGAGGGAGACAGGGGAGGGAGGGAGGGAGGGAGGGAGGGAGGGAGGGAGGGAGGGAGGGAGGGAGGGAGGGAGAGAGGGAGGGAGAGGGAGGGAGGGAGGGAGGGAGACAGGGAGGGAGGGAGGGAGGGAGGGAGGGAGGGAGGGAGACAGGGAGGGAGGGAGGGAGGGAGGGAGACAGGGAGGGAGGGAGGGAGGGAGACAGGGAGGGAGGGAGGAGAGAGGGAGGGAGGGAGGGAGACAGGGAGACAGGGAGGGAGGGAGGGAGGGAGACAGGGAGACAGGGAGGGAGGGAGGGAGGGAGACAGGGAGGGAGGGAGGGAGGGAGGGGGAGGGAGGGAGGGAGGGAGGGAGACAGGGAGGGGAGGGAGGGAGACAGGGAGGGAGGGAGGGAGGGAGGGAGGGAGGGAGGGAGGGAGGGAGGGGGGAGAGAGGGAGGGAGGGAGGGAGGGAGGGGGGAGGGAGGGAGGGAGGGAGGGAGGGAGGGAGACAGGGAGGGAGGGAGGGAGGGAGACAGGGAGGGAGGGAGGGAGGGAGGGAGACAGGGAGGGAGGGAGGGAGGGAGGGAGGGAGGGAGGGAGGGAGGGAGGGAGGGAGGGAGACAGGGAGGGAGGGAGGGGGAGGGAGGGAGACAGGGAGGGAGGGAGGGAGGGAGACAGGGAGGGAGGGAGGGAGGGAGGGAGGGAGGGAGGGAGGGAGGGAGGGAGGGAGGGAGGGAGGGGGAGGGAGGGAGGGCAGGTTATTTGAGTAAGGTTGCATTTCAACGTAATTTACATTACAATTCAGGCAGTTCCACTGACATCAGACAAACGGTTGCAGTGAGCACATAGACCTCCCCTCCTCTACTGTACATGGTTTAAAACGGTTGCAGTGAGCACATAGACCTCCCCTCCTCTACTGTACATGGTTTAAAACGGTTGCAGTGAGCACATAGACCTCCCCTCCTCTGCTGTACATGGTTTAAAACGGTTGTAGTGAGCACATAGACCTCCCCTCCTCTACTGTACATGGTTTAAAACGGTTGTAGTGAGCACACAGACCTCCCCTCCTCTGCTGTACATGGTTTAAAACGGTTGTAGTGAGCACACAGACCTCCCCTCCTCTGCTGTACATGGTTTAAAACGGTTGTAGTGAGCACATAGACCTCCCCTCTGCTGTACATGGTTTAAAACGGTTGTAGTGAGCACATAGACCTCCCCTCCTCTGCTGTACATGGTTTAAAACGGTTGTAGTGAGCACATAGACCTCCCCTCTGCTGTACATGGTTTAAAACGGTTGTAGTGAGCACATAGACCTCCCCTCCTCTGCTGTACATGGTTTAAAACGGTTGTAGTGAGCACATAGACCTCCCCTCTACTGTACATGGTTTAAAACGGTTGTAGTGAGCACACAGACCTCCCCTCCTCTGCTGTACATGGTTTAAAACGGTTGTAGTGAGCACATAGACCTCCCCTCCTCTGCTGTACATGGTTTAAAACGGTTGTAGTGAGCACATAGACCTCCCCTCCTCTACTGTATTCCACCACAATAACATTCTGTCCTACACTTCTTAATGAATGGTAGACTTTAGACATCAGGCATTGTGGGAAGAGCAGACTGAGTCTGGGAGGTTTGAACAGAGAGCCCTGGGTAAATATGGCGACTTCCGTATTGACTAACACTGAGGCGTGGATGAAAAGGAGGCCAACAGGCTTTCTTGTCCTCCCCAGTGAAGGGAACCAATCTCTGGGTAAACATCGGCCAAATCCCTCTATCAACTCATTAATCACCCAGGACTAAAACAACCCTGGTTTAAATCCAATACAATGGTGTTAATACAATGGCTATTGCACTGCTCAAGTAAACTAAGCTATAGGTGTTGGGGGGGAGGGGGTGCTGTGGCTCATAGATAAACTGAAGGCCTAAACATACTCTCTGAAAGTTTTTTTGTAGATCTACTACGACTCATCTGTCAGTCTCTGGCAGAGCATTGCCAGTGTGGCACACAAGGGTTTGAACACAGGTCTCTCAATTCAATTCAAGGGGCTTTATTGGCATGGGGAAACACGTGTTAACATTGCCAAAGCAATATTATACAAAAGTGAAATAAACAATAAAAATTAAAATCTCTCTCTGTGTACCACAAGACCTGCTGAGCTAAACACCTCGTATTGTAGCTGCAGAGCTGCATTGTCTGTGTGTACAATGGTGTCATCACAGTCACACGTTGATTTTTTAATTTATTTTTTAAACATCACGTCTCCTCTACAGTTTCTATAGGCAATGTTGATATGCCAGACCACAGTGGAGGTTCAGTGATCTGGTATGAACACGCTCTGGATCTGTTACTGGCACTGGTGTTCTTCATCGATGGGTCGTGCCGTGAATGTGTCATAGCACACAATTATTACCACACCAACCTCTGTGGAACCTGGGATTCTAGCATTCAGAGGTAGTGAGTGAGTGAGTGAGTGAGTGAGTGAGTGAGTGAGTGAGTGAGTGAGTCAGTGAGTGAGTGAGTGAGTCAGTGAGTGAGAGAGAGAGAGAGACAGAGAGACAGAGAGACAGAGAGACAGAGAGAGAGAGAGAGACAGAGGTGATAGTTGAGTGTTGGACAGACGGGCTGATCCTAACTGATATAGGCCTATTTCTATTTTGCCCTGTTTATCAAAAGTGTTGGAAAAACTTGTCAATAATAAACTGACTGGCTTTCTTGATGTCTATAGTATTCTCTCTGGTTTGCAATCTGGTTTCAGCTCAGGTTATGGATGTGTCACTGCAACCTTAAAGGTCCTCAATGACGTCACCATTGCCCTTGATTCTAAGCAATGTTGTGTTGCTATTTTTATTGACTTGGCCAAAGCTTTTGACACGGTAGACCATTCCATTCTTGTGGTCTGGCTAAGGAGTATTGGTGTCTCTGAAGGGGGGCTTTGGCCTGGTTTGTTAACTACCTCTCTCAAAGAGTGCAGTGTATAAAGTCAGAACATCTGCTGTCTCAGCAACTGCCTGTCACCAAGGGAGTACCTCAAGGCTCGATCCTAGGCCCCACGCTCTTCTAAATTTACATCAACAACATATCTCAGGCAGTAGGAAGCTCTCCCATCAATTTATATGCAGATGATAGTCTTATACTCAGCTGGCCCCTCCCCGGATTTTGTGTTAAATGCTCTACAACAAAGCTTCCTTAGTGCCCAACAAGCTTTCTCTACCTTTAACCTTTTTCTGAACACCTCCAAAACAAAGGTTATGTGGTTTGGTAAGAAGAATGACCCTCTCCCCACAGGTGTGATTACTACCTCTGAGGGTCTAGAGCTTGAGGTAGTCACCTCATACAAGTACATTACATTACATTACATTTACATTTAAGTCATTTGGCAGACGCTCTTATCCAGAGCGACTTGGTGAATTCACCTTATGACATCCAGTGGAACAGCCACTTTACAATAGTGCATCTAAATCATTTAAGGGGGGTGAGAAGGATTACTTTATCCTATCCTAGGTATTCCTTAAAGAGGTGGGGTTTCAGGTGTCTCCGGAAGGTGGTGATTGACTCCGCTGTCCTGGCGTCGTGAGGGAGTTTGTTCCACCATTGGGGGGCCAGAGCAGCGAACAGTTTTGACTGGGCTGAGCGGGAACTGTACTTCCTCAGTGGTAGGGAGGCGAGCAGGCCAGAGGTGGATGAACGCAGTGCCCTTGTTTGGGTGTAGGGCCTGATCAGAGCCTGGAGGTACTGCGGTGCCGTTACCCTCACAGCTCCGTAGGCAAGCACCATGGTCTTGTAGCGGATGCGAGCTTCAACTGGAAGCCAGTGGAGAGAGCGGAGGAGCGGGGTGACGTGAGAGAACTTGGGAAGGTTGAACACCAGACGGGCTGCGGCGTTCTGGATGAGTTGTAGGGGTTTAATGGCACAGGCAGGGAGCCCAGCCAACAGCGAGTTGCAGTAATCCAGACGGGAGATGACAAGTGCCTGGATTAGGACCTGCGCCGCTTCCTGTGTGAGGCAGGGTCGTACTCTGCGGATGTTGTAGAGCATGAACCTACAGGAACGGGCCACCGCCTTGATGTTAGTTGAGAACGACAGGGTGTTGTCCAGGATCACGCCAAGGTTCTTAGCGCTCTAGAAGGAGGACACAATGGAGTTGTCAACCGTGATGGCGAGATCATGGAACGGGCAGTCCTTCCCCGGGAGGAAGAGCAGCTCCGTCTTGCCGAGGTTCAGCTTGAGGTGGTGATCCGTCATCCACACTGATATGTCTGCCAGACATGCAGAGATGCGATTCGCCACCTGGTCATCAGAAGGGGGAAAGGAGAAGATTAAACTGTGTGTCGTCTGCATAGCAATGATAGGAGAGACCATGTGAGGTTATGACAGAGCCAAGTGACTTGGTGTATAGCGAGAATAGGAGATGGGCCTAGAACAGAGCCCTGGGGGACACCAGTGGTGAGAGCGCGTGGCGAGGAGACAGATTCTCGCCACGCCACCTGGTAGGAGCGACCTGTCAGGTAGGACGCAATCCAAGCGTGGGCCGCGCCGGAGTATGGCTAGACGATGCACTGTCCTTCTCTCAGCACATATCAAATCTGCAGGCTAATTTTAAATCTAGACTTGGTTTCCTCTATCGTAATCGCTCCTCTTTCACCCCAGCTGTCAAACTAACCCTGATTCAGAGGACCATCCTATCCATGCTAGATTAAGGAGACATAATTTATAGATCGGCAGGTAAGGGTGCTCTCGAGCGGCTAGATGTTCTTTACCATTCGGCCATCAGATTTGCCACCAATGCTCCTTATAGGACACATCACTTCACTCTATACTCCTCTGTGAACTGGTCATCTCTGTATACCCGTCACAAGACCCACTGGTTGATGCTTATATTTATAACCCCCTTAGGCCTCACTCCCCCCCCCCCCCGCCCCATCTGAGATATTTACTGCAGCCCTCATCCTCCACATACAACACTCGTTCTGCCAGTCACATTCTGTTAAAGGTCCCCAAAGCACACACATCCCTGGGTCGCTCCTCTTTTCAGTTCGCTGCAGCTAGCGACTGGAACGAGCTGCAACAAACCCTCAAATTGGACAGTTTTATCTCAATCTTTTCATTGAAAGACTCAGTCATGGGCCCGCTTACTGACAGTTGTGTCTTCTTTGTGTGATGTATTGTTGTCTTTACCTTCTTGCCCTTTGTGCTGTTGTCTGTGTCCAATAATGTTTGTATCATGTTTTGTGCAGCTACCATGTTGTGTTGGTACCATGTTGTTGTCATGGTGTGTTGCTACCATGTTGTGTTGTCATGTGTTGCTGTCTTGCTATGTTGTTGTCTTTAGGTCTCTCTTTATGTAGTGTTGTGTTGTCTCTTGTCGTGATGTGTGTTTTGTCCTATATTTATAGGTTATTTTAAAAAATCATTTTTTTTAAATGAATCCCAGCCCTCATCTCCACAGGAGCTCTTTTGCCTGTTTTTGTCGTTGTAAATAAGAGTTTGTTCTTAACTGACTTGTTAACTGACTACAACTTTGGAAGTAGGCTTAGGGACATTGTCCATTTGGAAGACCCATTTGCGACCAAGCTTTAGCTTCCTGACTGATGCCTTGAGATGTTGCTTCAATATAACCACATAATTTCCCTTCCTCATGAAGCCATCTATTTTGTGAAGGGCCACCAGTTAAATAAATTATAAAGGAAAAAGAAGAAAATAAAGAGACAAAAAAGACAGAAAAGAAGAGAGAGTCCGAGGGAGGGGGCCCAGGGAGAGAGACTTGTTTCTATCACACTCTAACTAAACATTATGTTGCAGGTTTCTGGGTGACCTCATTCCTGCTCCCTGTAAAGTGACAGCAGAGCGGATACACGAGCTCTGTTCATACCCTGTCACCACTGCGTTGCAACTCTGTTGCTCTGTCTAACTCAAAGCCTGCAAATGTCACAGAAAGGGGATGCCCATAGAATGTGACATGGGTGTGGGGGGAGGGACACACACACACACACACACACACACACACACACACACACACACACACACACACACACACACACACACACACACACACACACACACATACACACACACACACTCCCCATCCCAGTGGGGTACTAAGCCTACCAAGTCCCACTCCACTCCAACCCTGGGGCATTCACAGCTCCAGCCCACCACATACAGTTGAAGTCAGAAGTTTACATACACCTCAGCCAAATAGATTCAAACTCTGTTTTTCACAATTCCTGACATTTATTCCTAATAAAATTCCTTGTCTGTTTTAGGTCAGTTAGGATCACCACTTCATTTTAAGAATGTGAAATGTCAGAATAATAGTAGAGAGAGTGATTTTATTTCAGCTTGTATTTCTTTCATCACATTCCCAGTGGGTCAGTAGTTTACACTCAATTAGTATTTGGTAGCATTGCCTTTCATTTGTTTAACTTGGGACAAATGTTTCAGGTAGCCTTCCACAAGCTTTCCACAATAATTTGAGTGATTTTTGGCCCATTCCTCTTGACAGAGCTGGTGTAACTGAGTCAGGTTTGTAGGCCTCCTTTCTCCTTTTAAATTCTACCCACACATTCTCTATAGGATTGAGGTCAGGGCGTTGTGATGGCCACTCCAATACCTTGACTTTGTTGTCCTTAAGCCATTTTGCCACAACTTTGGAAGTATCCTTGGGGTCATTGTCCATTTGGAAGACCCATTTGCGACCAAGCTTTAGCTTCCTGACTGATGCCTTGAGATGTTGCTTCAATATATCCACATAATTTCCCTTCCTCATGAAGCCATCTATTTTGTGAAGGGCCACCAGTCCCTCCTGCAGCAAAGGACCCCCACAACATGATGCTGCCACCCCCGTGCTTCACGGTTGGGATGGTGTTCTTCAGCTTGCAAGCCTCCCCTTTCCCTCTGTTCTGGGATTGATTTGCACTTTTTACACCAAAGTACGTTCATCTCTAGGAGACAGAACGCGTCACCTTCCTGAGCAGTATGACGGCTGCATGGTCCCATGGTGTTTATACTTGCGTACTATTGTTTGTACAGATGAATGTGGTACCTTCAGGTTTTTGGAAATTACTCCCAATGATGAACCAGACTTGTGGAGGTCTACAATTATGTTCTGAGGTCTTGGCTGATTTCTTTTGATTTTCCCGTGATGTCAAGCATAGAGGCACTGAGTTTGAAGGTAGGCATTGAAATACATCCACAGGTACACCTCCAATTGACTCAAATGATGTCAATTAGCCTACCAGAAGCTTCCAAAGCCATGACATAATTGTCTGGACTTTTCCAAGCTGTTTAAAAGGCACAGTCAACTTAATGTATGTAAACTTCTGACCCACTGGAATTGTGATACAGTGAATTATAAGTGAAATAATCTGTCTGTAAACAATTGTTTGCCAAAACTTGCCAAAACTATAGTTTGTTAACAAGAATTTTGTGGGGTGGTTTGAAAAACGAGTTTTAATGACTCCAACCTACGTAAACTGTACCCACCTATCAGTAAAGAAGGGACACAGATAGTAACTCCTATGGAAGAATGCCAAAACCCTTCAGGCATTTCTTATCTGACAGCTGTGGATTCATAAAGTGTCAATCGGATACAGTTACACACCTTGAGAGGAGAAGGAGGATTTAGACGTGACACCACAGATGCTCTTCTCACGACGGTGAACGTTGAGATGTTACTATCACTCTGAACAGTTCCTCAACAAACCTTTCATCATATTTATTATTGGGTCACAGCGTGGATCCCTTCATGTGACACTACCATTGCGTCATTTCAACCTAGTTTTTCAAGGCTGTCAGAGCCGAGCAGAAAGCTGGTCGTTGACGAGTCGCTGTGTGTTAAGTGCGTGAGTTGACGAGTCGCTGTGTGTAAGTGCGTTAGTTGACGAGTCGCTGTGTGTAAGTGCGTGAGTTGACGAGTCGCTGTGTGTAAATGTGTGAGTTGAGTCGCGGTGTGTAAGTGCGTGAGTTGACGAGTCGCGGTGTGTAAGTGCGTGAGTTGAGTCGCTGTGTGTAAGTGCGTGAGTTGACGAGTCGCTGTGTGTAAGTGCGTGAGTTGACGAGTCGCTGTGTGTAAGTGCGTGAGTTGACGAGTCGCTGTGTGTAAGTGCGTGAGTTGACGAGTCGCTGTGTGTAAGTGCGTGAGTTGACGAGTCGCTGTGTGTAAGTGCGTGAGTTGACGAGTCACGGTGTGTAAGTGCGTGAGTTGACGAGTCGCGGTGTGTAAGTGCGTGAGTTGACGAGTCGCTGTGTGTAAGTGCGTGAGTTGACGAGTCGCTGTGTGTAAGTGCGTGAGTTGACGAGTCGCTGTGTGTAAGTGCGTGAGTTGACGAGTCTCTGTGTGTAAGTGCGTGAGTTGACGAGTCTCTGTGTGTAAGTGCGTGAGTTGACAAGTCGCTGTGTGTAAGTGCGTGAGTTGACGAGTCGCTGTGTGTAAGTGCGTGAGTTGACGAGTCGCTGTGTGTAAGTGCGTGAGTTGACGAGTCGCTGTGTGTAAGTGCGTGAGTTGACGAGTCGCTGCGTGTAAGTGCGTGAGTTGACTAGTTGCAGTGTGTAAGTGCGTGAGTTGACGAGTCGCGGTGTGTCAGTGCGTGAGTTGACGAGTCGCTGTGTGTAAGTGCGTGAGTTGACGAGTCGCTGTGTGTAAGTGTGTGAGTTGACGAGTCGCTGTGTGTAAGTGTGTGAGTTGACGAGTCGCTGTGTGTAAGTGTGTGAGTTGACGAGTCGCTGTGTGTAAGTGTGTGAGTTGACGAGTCGCGGTGTGTAAGTGTGTGAGTTGACGAGTCGAGCTGAGACGATGCTGGGTGGTGGTGTGTTACACTGCTGAGAGGAGGTTGGGTGGTGGTGTGTTACGCATCTGAGAGGAGGTTGGGTGGTGGTGTGTTACGCTGCTGAGAGGAGGTTGGGTGGTGGTGTGTTACGCTGCTGAGAGGAGGTTGGGTGGTGGTGTGTTACACTGCTGAGAGGAGGTTGGGTGGTGGTGTGTTACACTGCTGAGAGGAGGTTGGGTGGTGGTGTGTTACACTGCTGAGAGGAGGTTGGGTGGTGTGTTTCGCCACTGAGAGGAGGTTGGGTGGTGGTGTGTTACACTGCTGAGAGGAGGTTGGGTGGTGGTGTGTTACGCCACTGAGAGGAGGTTGGGTGGTGGTGTGTTACACTGCTGAGAGGAGGTTGGGTGGTGGTGTGTTACGCCACTGAGAGGAGGTTGGGTGGTGGTGTGTTACACTGCTGAGAGGAGGTTGGGTGGTGGTGTGTTACACTGCTGAGAGGAGGTTGGGTGGTGTGTTACGCCACTGAGAGGAGGTTGGGTGGTGGTGTGTTACGCTGCTGAGAGGAGGTTGGGTGGTGGTGTGTTACGCTGCTGAGAGGAGGTTGGGTGGTGGTGTGTTACACTGCTGAGAGGTGGGGAGCAGTCAGGAACCAGAGACCAGGGGGAATAACCTGTGAGTGACCAACCAACACCTCAGGCCCTCTGGACAGACACTGTAAACTACAGACACCTTCTGGTTGTAAATTAGGAACAGCAGGGGGTTAGGGCTGGTAGAGGGACTGGGATGGCTGAGAGAGGGACTGGGAGGGCTGAGAGAGGGACTGGGAGGGCTGGGAGAGGGACTGGGAGGGCTGGGATAGGGACTGGGAGGGCTGGGAGAGGGACTGGGAGGGCTGAGAGAGGGACTGGGAGGGCTGGGAGAGGGACTGGGAGGGCTGGGAGAGGGACTGGGAGGGCTGGGAGAGGGACTGGGAGGGCTGAGAGGGACTGGGAGGGCTGGGAGAGGGACTGGGAGGGCTGGGAGAGGGACTGGGAGGGCTGAGAGAGGGACTGGGAGGGCTCAGAGAGGGACTGGGAGGGCTGAGAGAGGGACTGGGAGGGCTGGTAGAGGGACTGGGAGGGCTCAGAGAGGGACTGGGAGGGCTGGGAGAGGGACTGGGAGGGCTGAGAGAGGGACTGGGAGGGCTGAGAGAGGGACTGGGAGGGCTGGGAGAGGGACTGGGAGGGCTGAGAGAGGAACTGGGAGGGCTGAGAGTGGGACTGGGAGGGCTGAGAGAGGGACTGGGAGGGCTGAGAGAGGAACTGGGAGGGCTGGGAGAGGGACTGGGAGGGCTGAGAGAGGAACTGGGAGGGCTGGGAGAGGGACTGGGAGGGCTGAGAGAGGAACTGGGAGGGCTGGGAGAGGGACTGGGAGGGCTGAGAGAGGGACTGGGAGGGCTGAGAGAGGGACTGGGAGGGCTGGGAGAGGGACTGGGAGGGCTGAGAGTGGGACTGGGAGGGCTGGGAGAGGGACTGGGAGGGCTGAGAGAGGAACTGGGAGGGCTGAGAGAGGAACTGGGAGGGCTGGGAGAGGGACTGGGAGGGCTGGGAGAGGGACTGGGAGGGCTGAGAGAGGGACTGGGAGGGCTGAGAGAGGGACTGGGAGGGCTGGGAGAGGGACTGGGAGGCCTGAGAGAGGGACTGGGAGGGCTGAGAGAGGGACTGGGAGGGCTGAGAGGTGGACTGGGAGGGCTGAGAGAGGAACTGGGAGGGCTGAGAGAGGGACTGGGAGGGCTGAGAGAGGGACTGGGAGGGCTGAGAGAGGGACTGGGAGGGCTGGGAGAGGGACTGGGAGGCCTGAGAGGGACTGGGACTGGGAGGGACTGGGAGGGCTGAGAGAGGACTGGGAGGGCTGAGAGAGGAACTGGGAGGGCTGAGAGAGGAACTGGGAGGGCTGAGAGAGGGACTGGGAGGGCTGAGAGAGGGACTGGGAGGGCTGAGAGAGGGACTGGGAGGGCTGAGAGGGACTGGGAGGGCTGAGAGAGGGACTGGGAGGGCTGAGAGAGGGACTGGGAGGGCTGAGAGAGGGACTGGGAGGGCTGAGAGAGGGACTGGGAGGCCTGAGAGGGACTGGGAGGGCTGAGAGAGGGACTGGGAGGGCTGAGAGAGGGACTGGGAGGGCTGAGAGAGGGACTGGGAGGGCTGGGAGAGGGACTGGGAGGGCTGGGAGAGGGACTGGGAGGGCTGAGAGAGGGACAGGGAGGGCTGAGAGAGGGACTGGGAGGGCTGAGAGAGGGACTGGGAGGGCTGGGAGAGGGACTGGGAGGGCTGGGAGAGGGACTAGGAGGGCTGAGAGGAGGACTGGGAGGGCTGAGAGAGGGACTGGGAGGGCTGGGAGAGGGACTGGGAGGGCTGGGAGAGGGACTGGGAGGGCTGAGAGAGGGACTGGGAGGGCTGAGGAACTGGGCCTTTCCCTAGCAGGGGGTTAGGGCTGAGAGAGGGACTGGGAGGGCAGAGGAGAGGGACTGGGCCTTTCCCAAGCGGGGGGTTGGCAGAGGGGCTGGGAGGCCAGATGAGAGGGGCTGGGGGGCATGGTAGAGGGGCTGGTTCCTTCCCATGCAGGGGGTCAGGACTGGGAGAGGGGCTGGGAGGGCAGAGGAGATGGGCTGGGGGACCTGGTAGAGGGGCTGGGTCTTTCCCAAGCAGGGGGCAGATCTCTGCTGCTTCTCTACAGCCTGCTGCTTCTCTACAGTCTGCTGCCTCTCTACAGCCTGCTGCCTCTCTACAGCCTGCTGCTTCTCTACAGCCTGCTGCTTCTCTACAGACTGCTGCCTCTCTACAGCTTCTCTACAGCCTGCTGCCTCTCTACAGCCTGCTGTCTCTCTACAGCCTGCTGCTTCTCTACAGACTGCTGCCTCTCTACAGCTTCTCTACAGCCTGCTGCTTCTCTACAGCCTGCTGCTTCTCTACAGACTGCTGCCTCTCTACAGCTTCTCTACAGCCTGCTGCTTCTCTACAGCCTGCTGTCTCTCTACAGCCTGCTGCTTCTCTACAGCCTGCTGCCTCTCTGCTGCTTCTCTACAGCCTGCTGCCTCTCTGCTACTTCTCTACAGCCTGCTGCCTCTCTGCTGCCTCTCTACAGCCTGCTGCCTCTCTACAGCCTGCTGCTTCTCTACAGCCTGCTGTCTCTCTACAGCCTGCTGCTTCTCTACAGCCTGCTGCCTCTCTGCTGCTTCTCTACAGCCTGCTGCCTCTCTGCTACTTCTCTACAGCCTGCTGCCTCTCTGCTGCCTCTCTACAGCCTGCTGCCTCTCTACAGCCTGCTGCCTCTCTACAGCCTGCTGCCTCTCTACAGCCTGCTGCTTCTCTACAGCCTGCTGCCTCTCTACAGCCTGCTACCTCTCTGCTGCCTCTCTACAGTCTGCTGCCTCTCTACAGTCTGCTGCTTCTCTACAGTCTGCTGCCTCTCTACAGCCTGCTACCTCTCTGCTGCCTCTCTACAGTCTGCTGCCTCTCTACAGTCTGCTGCCTCTCTACAGCCTGCTGCCTCTCTGCTGCCTCTCTACAGTCTGCTGCCTCTCTACAGTCTGCTGCCTCTCTACAGCCTGCTGCCTCTCTACAGCCTGCTGCTTCTCTACAGCCTGCTGCCTCTCTACAGTCTGCTGCCTCTCTACAGCCTGCTGCCTCTCTACAGCCTGCTACTTCTCTACAGCCTGCTGCCTCTCTACAGTCTGCTGCCTCTCTACAGCCTGCTACCTCTCTGCTGCCTCTCTACAGTCTGCTGCCTCTCTACAGCCTGCTACCTCTCTGCTGCCTCTCTACAGTCTGCTGCCTCTCTACAGTCTGCTGCCTCTCTACAGCCTGCTGCCTCTCTGCAGCCTGCTGCTTCTCTACAGCCTGCTGCCTCTCTACAGCCTGCTGCCTCTCTACAGTCTGCTGCCTCTCTACAGCCTGCTGCCTCTCTACAGCCTGCTACTTCTCTACAGCCTGCTGCCTCTCTGCTGCTTCTCTGCAGCCTGCTGCCTCTCTGCTGCTTCTCTACAGCCTGCTGCCTCTCTGCAGCCTGCTGCCTCTCTGCCTCTCTGCAGCCTGCTGCCTCTCTGCAGCCTCTCTGCAGCCTGCTGCCTCTCTACAGCCTGCTGCCTCTCTACAGCCTGCTGCCTCTCTACAGCCTGCTGCCTCTCTACAGCCTGCTGCCTCTCTACAGCCTGCTGCCTCTCTACAGCCTGCTGCTTCTCTACAGCCTGCTGCCTCTCTGCTGCTTCTCTACAGCCTGCTGCCTCTCTGCTGCTTCTCTACAGCCTGCTGCCTCTCTACAGCTTCTCTACAGCCTGCTGCCTCTCTGCTGCTTTTCTACAGCCTGCTGCCTCTCTACAGCCTGCTGCTTCTCTACAGCCTGCTGCCTCTCTGCTGCTTCTCTACAGCCTGCTGCTTCTCTACAGCCTGCTGCCTCTCTACAGCTTCTCTACAGCCTGCTGCTTCTCTACAGCCTGCTGCTTCTCTACAGCCTGCTGCCTCTCTGCTGCTTCTCTACAGCCTGCTGCTTCTCTACAGCCTGCTGCCTCTCTACAGCTTCTCTACAGCCTGTTGCCTCTCTGCTGCTTCTCTACAGCCTGCTGCATCTCTACAGCCTGCTGCTTCTCTACAGCATGCTGCCTCTCTGCTGCTTCTCTACAGACTGCTGCTTCTCTACAGTCTGCTGCCTCTCTACAGCTTCTCTACAGTCTGCTGCCTCTCTACAGCTTCTCCACAGCCTGCTGCCTCTCTGCTGCTTCTCTACAGCCTGCTGCTTCTCTACAGCCTGGTTCCTCTCTACAGCTTCTCTACAGCCTGCTGCCTCTCTACAGCCTGCTGCCTCTCTGCTGCTTCTCTACAGCCTGCTGCCTCTCTACAGCCTGCTGCCTCTCTACAGCCTGCTGCATCTCTGCTGCTTCTCTACAGCCTGCTGCTTCTCAACAGCCTGCTGCCTCTCTGCTGCTTTTCTACAGTCTGCTGCCTCTCTGCTGCCTCTCTACAGCCTGCTGCCTCTCTGCTACTTCTCTACAGCCTGCTGCCTCTCTGCTGCCTCTCTACAGCCTGCTGCTTCTCAACAGCCTGCTGCCTCTCTGCTGCTTCTCTACAGCCTGCTGCCTCTCTGCTACTTCTCTACAGCCTGCTGCCTCTCTGCTACTTCTCTACAGCCTGCTGCCTCTCTGCTGCTTCTCTACAGCCTGCTGCCTCTCTACAGCCTGCTGTCTCTCTACAGCCTGCTGCGTCTCTACAGCCTGCTACCTCTCTGCTGCCTCTCTACAGCCTGCTGCCTCTCTACAGCCTGCTGCTTCTCTACAGCCTGCTGTCTCTCTACAGCCTGCTGCGTCTCTACAGCCTGCTACCTCTCTGCTGCTTCTCTACAGCCTGCTGCCTCTATACAGTCTGCTGCCTCTATACAGTCTGCTGCCTCTATACAGTCTGCTGCCTCTCTGCAGCCTGCTGCCTCTCTACAGTCTGCTGCTTCTCTACAGCCTGCTGCCTCTCTACAGTCTGCTGCCGCTCTACAGCCTGCTGCCTCTCTACAGCCTACTGCCACTCTACAGCCTGGTTCCTCTGCTGCTTCTCTGCAATTGCTGCCTCTCTACAGCCTGCTGCTTCTCTACAGCCTGCTGCTTCTCTACAGCCTGCTGCCTATCTGCTGCTTCTCTACAGCCTGCTGCCTCTCTGCTGCTTCTCTACAGCCTGCTGCCTCTCTGCTGCTTCTCTGCAGCCTGCTGCCTCTCTGCTGCTTCTCTACAGCCTGCTGCTTCTCTGCAGCCTGCTGCCTCTCTACAGCCTGCTGCCTCTCTGCTGCTTCTCTACAGCCTGCTGCCTCTCTGCTGCTTCTCTGCAGCCTGCTGCCTCTCTGCTGCTTCTCTACAGCCTGCTGCCTCTCTGCTGCTTCTCTGCAGCCTGCTGCCTCTCTGCTGCTTCTCTACAGCCTGCTGCTTCTCTGCAGCCTGCTGCCTCTCTACAGCCTGCTGCCTCTCTACAGCCTGCTGCCTCTCTACAGTCTGCTGCCGCTCTGCTGCCTCTCTACAGCCTGCTGCCTATCTGCTGCCTCTCTACAGCCTGCTGTCTCTCTGCTGCTTCTCTACAGTCTGCTGCTTCTCTATAGCCCGCTGCCTCTCTACAGCCTGCTGCCTCTCTACAGCCTGCTGCCTCTACAGCGTGCTGCCTCTCTACAGCGTGCTGCCTCTCTGCTGCCTCTCTACAGCCTGCTGCCTATCTGCTGCCTCTCTACAGCCTGCTGTCTCTCTGCTGCTTCTCTACAGTCTGCTGCTTCTCTACAGCCTGCTGCCTCTCTACAGCCTGCTGCCTCTCTACAGTCTGCTGCCTCTCTGCTGCTTCTCGACAGCCTGCTGCCGATCTGCTGCCTCTCTACAGCCTGCTGTCTCTCTGCTGCTTCTCTACAGTCTCATGCTTCTCTACAGCCTACTGCCTCTCTATAGCCTGCTGCCTCTCTAAATACTGCTGCCTCTCGACAGCCTGCTGCCTCTCGACAGCCTGCTGCCGCTCGACAGCCTGCTGCCGCTCGACAACCTGCTGCCTCTCGACAGCCTGCTGCCTCTCTACAGCCTGCTGCCTCTCTACAGCCTGCTGCCTCTCTACAGCCTGCTGCCTCTCTACAGCCTGCTGCCTCTCTACAGCCTGCTGCGGTAGCCTAGTGGTTAGAGCAGGTAGCGTAGTGGTCAGAGCAGGTAGCCTAGTGGTTAGAGCAGGTAGCGTAGTGGTTAGAGCAGGTGGCCTAGTGGTTAGAGCAGGTAGCCTAGTGGTCGAGGCAGGTAGCGTAGTGGTTAGAGCAGGTAGCCTAGTGGTTAGAGCAGGTAGCCTAGTGGTTAGAGCAGGTAGCCTAGTGGTCGAGGCAGGTAGCCTAGTGGTTAGAGCAGGTAGCCTAGTGGTTAGAGCAGGTAGCCTAGTGGTTAGAGCAGGTAGCGTAGTGGTTAGAGCAGGTAGCGCAGTGGTTAGAGCAGGTAGCCTAGTGGTTAGAGCAGGTAGCGTAGTGGTTAGAGCAGGTAGCCTAGTGGTTAGAGCAGGTAGCGTAGTGGTTAGAGCAGGTAGCCTAGTGGTTAGAGCAGGTAGCCTAGTGGTTAGAGCAGGTAGCGTAGTGGTTAGAGCAGGTAGCCTAGTGGTCGAGGCAGGTAGCGTAGTGGTTAGAGCAGGTAGCCTAGTGGTTAGAGCAGGTAGCCTAGTGGTTAGAGCAGGTAGCCTAGTGGTTAGAGCAGGTAGTCTAGTGGTTAGAGCAGGTAGCGTAGTGGTTAGAGCAGGTAGCCTAGTGGTTAGAGCAGGTAGCCTAGTGGTTAGAGCAGGTAGCCTAGTGGTTAGAGACAGGTAGCGTAGTGGTTAGAGCAGGTAGCCTAGTGGTTAGAGACAGGTAGTCTAGTGGTTAGAGCAGGTAGCGTAGTGGTTAGAGCAGGTAGCCTAGTGGTTAGAGCAGGTAGCCTAGTGGTTAGAGCAGGTAGCCTAGTGGTTAGAGCAGGTAGCCTAGTGGTTAGAGCAGGAAGCTTAGTGGTTAGAGCAGGTAGCCTAGTGGTTGTTAGAGCATTGGGCCAGTAACCAAAAGGTTGCTGGATCGAATCCCTGAGTTGACAAGGTAAAAATCTGTCGTTCTGCTCCTGAGCAAGGCAGTTAACCCACTGTTCCCCTGAACAAGGCAGTTAACCCACTGTTCCCCTGAACAAGGCAGTTAACCCACTGTTCCCCTGAACAAGGCAGTTAACCCACTGTTCCCCTGAACACGGCAGTTCACCCACTGTTCCCCTCCGCACCTCTCTGATTTCAGAGGAGTTTGGTTAAATGCAGAAGACACATTTCAGTTGAATGTATTCAGTTGTACAACGGACTAGGTATCGTCTTTCTCTACAGTCTGATACTCTATAGCCTGATACTCTATAGTCTGATACTCTATAGTCTGATACTCTATAGTCTGATACTCTATAGTCTGATACTCTATAGCCTGATACTCTATAGTCTGATACTCTATAGTCTGATACTCTATAGTCTGATACTCTATAGTCTGATACTCTATAGTCTGATACTCTATAGCCTGCTACTCTATAGCCTGATACTCTATAGTCTGATACTCTATAGTCTGATACTATATAGTCTGATACTCTATAGCCTGATACTCTATAGTCTGATACTCTATAGTCTGATACTCTATAGCCTGATACTCTATAGCCTGATACTCTATAGCCTGATACTCTATAGTCTGATACTCTATAGCCTGATACTCTATAGCCTGATACTCTATAGCCTGATACTCTATAGCCTGATACTCTATAGTCTGATACTCTATAGTCTGATACTCTATAGTCTGATACTATATAGTCTGATACTCTATAGCCTGATACTCTATAGTCTGATACTCTATAGTCTGATACTCTATAGTCTGATACTCTATAGCCTGATACTCTATAGCCTGATACTCTATAGTCTGATACTCTATAGTCTGATACTCTATAGTCTGATACTCCATAGTCTGATACTCTGATACTCTATAGTCTGATACTCTATAGTCTGATACTCTGATACTCTATAGTCTGATACTCTATAGTCTGATACTCTATAGTCTGATACTCTATAGTCTGATACTATATAGTCTGATACTCTATAGCCTGATACTCTATAGCCTGATACTCTATAGTCTGATACTCTATAGTCTGATACTCTATAGCCTGATACTCTATAGTCTGATACTCTGATACTCTATAGCCTGATACTCTATAGCCTGATACTCTATAGCCTGATACTCTATAGCCTGATACTCTATAGTCTGATACTCTGATACTCTATAGCCTGATACTCTATAGTCTGATACTCTGATACTCTATAGTCTGATACTCTATAGCCTGATACTCTATAGCCTGATACTCTATAGTCTGATACTCTATAGTCTGATACTCTATAGTCTGATACTCCATAGTCTGATACTCTGATACTCTATAGTCTGATACTCTATAGTCTGATACTCTGATACTCTATAGTCTGATACTCTATAGTCTGATACTCTATAGTCTGATACTCTATAGCCTGATACTATATAGTCTGATACTCTATAGCCTGATACTCTATAGTCTGATACTCTATAGTCTGATACTCTATAGCCTGATACTCTATAGTCTGATACTCTGATACTCTATAGCCTGATACTCTATAGCCTGATACTCTATAGCCTGATACTCTATAGCCTGATACTCTATAGTCTGATACTCTGATACTCTATAGCCTGATACTCTATAGTCTGATACTCTATAGTCTGATACTCTATAGCCTGATACTCTATAGTCTGATACTCTATAGTCTGATACTCTATAGCCTGATACTCTATAGTCTGATACTCTATAGTCTGATACTCTATAGCCTGATACTCTATAGCCTGATACTCTATAGTCTGATACTCTATACTCTGATACTCTATAGTCTGATACTCTATAGCCTGATACTCTATAGCCTGATACTCTATAGTCTGATACTCTATAGCCTGATACTCTATAGTCTGATACTCTATAGCCTGATACTCTATAGTCTGATACTCTATACTCTGATACTCTATAGCCTGATACTCTATAGCCTGATACAGGGCTCTGGTCTATAGTAGTGCCACTATATAGGGAACAGGGCTCTGGTCTATAGTAGTACCACTATATAGGGAATAGGGCCCTGGTCTATAGTAGTACCATTATATAGGGAATAGGGCTCTGGTCTATAGTAGTGCCACTACATAGGGAATAGGGCTCTGGTCTATAGTAGTACCACTATATTGGGAATAGGGCTCTGGTCTATAGTAGTACCACTACATAGGGAATAGGGCTCTGGTCTATAGTAGTACCACTATATTGGGAACAGGGCTCTGGTCTATAGTAGTGCACTATATAGGGAATAGGGCTCTGGTCTATAGTAGTACCACTATATAGGGAATAGGGCTCTGGTCTATAGTAGTACCACTATATAGGGAATAGGGCTCTGGTCTATAGTAGTACCACTATATAGGGAATAGGGCGGCTCTGGTCTATAGTTATACCACTATATAGGGAACAGGGCCCTGGTCTATAGTAGGCCCACATGTAAGGGAATAGGGCTCTGGTCTATAGTAGTGCCACTATATAGGGAACAGGGCTCTGGTCTATAGTAGTGCCACTATATAGGGAATAGGGCTCTGGTCTATAGTAGTACCACTATATAGGGAACAGGGCTCTGGTCTATAGTAGTGCCACTATATAGGGAATAGGGCTCTGGTCTATAGTAGTACCACTATATAGGGAATAGGGCTCTGGTCTATAGTAGTACCACTATATAGGGAATAGGGCTCTGGTCTATAGTAGTACCACTATATAGGGAATAGGGCTCTGGTCTATAGTTATACCACTATATAGGGAACAGGGCTCTGGTCTGTAGTAGTGCCACTATATAGGGAACAGGGCTCTGGTCTATAGTAGTGCCACTATATAGGGAATAGGGCTCTGGTCTATAGTAGTACCACTATATAGGGAACAGGGCTCTGGTCTATAGTAGTGCCACTATATAGGGAATAGGGCTCTGGTCTATAGTAGTACCACTATATAGGGAACAGGGCTCTGGTCTATATTAGTGCACTATATAGGGAACAGGGCTCTGGTCTATAGTAGTGCCACTATATAGGGAATAGGGCTCTGGTCTATAGTAGTACCACTATATAGGGAATAGGGCTCTGGTCTATAGTAGTACCACTATATAGGGAACAGGGCTCTGGTCTATAGTAGTGCCACTATATAGGGAATAGGGCTCTGGTCTATAGTAGTGCACTATATAGGGAATAGGGCTCTGGTCTATAGTAGTGCCACTATATAGGGAACAGGGCTCTGGTCTATAGTAGTGCCACTATATAGGGAATAGGGCTCTGGTCTATAGTAGTACCACTATATAGGGAATAGGGCTCTGGTCTATAGTAGTACCACTATATAGGGAATAGGGCTCTGGTCTATAGTTGTGCCACTATATAGGGAATAGGGGTCTGGTCTATAGTAGTGCACTATATAGGGAATAGGGTGCTATTTGGGACACTGTTATGATAGGTGAATTTGTGTTGCTTTGTCCCAATATATTCCGTTATAATTAGATGGGAAGTAGGCAGCCATTCATGAGAACAATTTTATCTTGGCCTAGATTCAATTACAAAGGCTAGATTAATTGACAAAGGCTAGATTAAATGACAAAGGCTAGATTAATTTACAAAGGTTAGGTTTAATTACAAAGGTTAGATTTAATTACAAAGTCTAGATTAATTTAGAAAGGACATATTCAATTACAAAGACTAGATTACGTTAAAAAGGCTAGATTCAATTACAAAGGCTAGATTAAATGACAAAGGCTACATTAAAAGACAAAGGCTAGATTCAATTACAAAGGCTAGATTAAATGACAAAGGTTAGATTTAATTACAAAGGTTAGATTTAATTACAAAGTCTAGATTAATTTAGAAAGGACATATTCAATTCCAAAGGCTAGATTAAATTAAAAAGGCTAGATTCAATTACAAAGGCTAGATTCAATTAAAAAGGACAGATTCAATTACAAAAGCTGGATTTAATTGCAAAGGCTAGATTCAATTAAAAAGTATATATTCAATTACAAAGGCTAGATTCAATTAAAAATGATATATTCAATTATAAAGGCGAGATTAAATGACAAAGGATATATTCAATTACAAAGGCTAGATTACGTTAAAAAGGCTAGATTCAATTACAAAGGCTAGATGAAATGACAATGGCTATATTCAAATACAAAGGCTAGATTCAATTACAAAAATGTAATTACAAAGATTAAATTTCAAAGGCTATATTAATTTACAATGGCTATAATCAATTACAAAGTGTCACGTGTGCTCCCTCTCCTTTCTCTAGGTCACCAGACTGCTCGTCAGGGAGCACACCTGTCACCAGTGGTACGCGCATAATGACACTCACCTGGACTCCATCACCTCCTTGATTAACCTGCCCTTTATATGTCACTCCCTTTGGTTTCTTGTTGTCATTGTTCCTGTTTCATGTCGGTGCGCTGTTTGTGTTTCTTGTTTTGTTCATTTATTAATTAAATGTATTCACTCACTGAACTTACTTCCTGCCTCTCAGCATACATCGTTACACAAAGACTATATTCAATTACAAAGGTTGTATTCAATTACAATGGCTATATTCAATTACAATGGCTATATTCAATTACAAAGGCTATATTCAATTACACAGGATATATTCAATTACAAGGTCTAGATTAAATTACAAAGGCTATATTAAATTACGTGACAATAGGTAAGTAAAGAAATAAAACAACAGTAAAAAGACAGGCTATATACAGTAGTGAGGCTATATACAGTAGAGAGGCTATATACAGTAGAGAGGCTATATACAGTAGAGAGGCTATATACAGTAAAGAGGTTATATACAGTAGAGGGGCTATATACAGTAGTGAGGCTATATACAGTAGAGAGGTTATATACAGTAGAGGGGCTATATACAGTAGAGAGGCTATATACAGTAGAGATGCTATTTACAGTAGAGAGGCTATATACAGTAGAGAGGCTATATTCAGTAGAGAGGCTATATGCAGTAGAGATGCTATATACAGTAGAGAGGCTACATACAGTAGAGAGGCTATATACAGTAGAGGGGCTACATACAGTAGAGGCTATATACAGTAGAGAGGCTATATACAGTAGAGAGGCTATATACAGTAGAGAGGCTATATACAGTAGAGGGGCTATATACAGTAGAGAGGCTACATACAGTAGAGAGGCTACATACAGACAGATACAGTCAGGCTGGTTGAGGTAGTATGTACATGTGGGTATGGTTAAAGTGACTATGCATATATGATGAACAGAGAGCAGCAGTAGCGTAAAGGAGGGGTTGGTGGGTGGTGGGTGGGACACAATGCAGATAGCCCGGTTAGCCAATGTGCGGGAGCACTGGTTGGTTGGGCCAATTGAGGTAGTATGTGCATGTATAGCTGAAGTGACTATGCATACATGATAAACAGAGAGTAGCAGCAGCGTAAAAGAGGGGTTGGGTGGAACACAATGCAAATAGTCCGGGGAGCCATTTGATTGCCTGTTCAGGAGTCTTATGGCTTGGGGGTAAAAGCTGTTGAGAAGCCTTTTGGTCCGAGACTTGGCGCTCCGGTACCGCTTGCTATGTGGTAGTAGAGAGAACAGTCTATGACTGGGGTGGCTGGGGTCTTTGACAATTTTTAGGGCCTTCCTCTGACACCACCTGGTATAGAGGTCCTGGATGGCAGACAGCTTAGCCCCAGTGATGTACTGGGCCGTACGCACTACCCTCTGTAGTGCCTTGCGGTCAGAGGACGAGCAATTGCCGAACCAGGCAGTGATGCAACCGGTCAGGATGCTCTCGATGGTGCAGCTGTAGAACCTTTTGAGGATCTGAGGACCCATGCCAAATCTTTTTAGTTTCCTGAGGTTGGAATAGGCTTTGTCGTGCCCTCATCACAGCTGTCTTGGTGTGTTTGGACCATTCTAGTTTGTTGTTGGTGTGGACACCAAGGAACTTGAAGCTCTCAACCTGCTCCACTACAGCCCCGTCGATGAGAATGGGGGCGTGCTCGGTCCTCCTTTTCCTGTAGTCCACAATCATCTCCTTAGTCTTGGTTACGTTGAGGGAGAGGTTGTTATTCTGGCACCACCCGGCCAGGTCTCTGACCTCCCTATAGGCCGTCTCGTCGTTGTCGGTGATCAGGCCTACCACTGTTGTGTCGTCTGCAAACTAAATGATGGTGTTGGAGTCATTGCCTAAAATTGCTAGATTCAATTACAAAAGCTAGATTAAATTACAAAGGCTAGATTCAATTACAAAATCTAGATTCAATTACCAAGGCTATATTCAATGACAAAGGCTATATTCAATTAAAGGCTAGATTCAATTAAAGGCTAGATTCAATTACAAAGGCTATATTCAATGACAACGGCTATATTCAATTACAAAGGCTAGATTCAATTACAAAGGCTATATTCAATGACAAAGGCTATATTCAATTACAAAGGCTATATTCAATTACAAAGACTATTAAAACACAAAGTCTATATTAAAATACAAAGACTAGATTAAATTAGTATGAAAACAGGCATGATGCATATAGTAGACACAAACACACCTCAACAAGTTCTATCCACGAACTAGGTAATCATTCACTCTGTTAATTGAGCGTTCCACCCTCTCTGACCCTCTTTAAAATCCTTATCAGTTTCTGTTGTGTTAAACACCAACAGTAGGTTAACATATTTCCAGCTAACAGCCATAGAGATGCTAATCGTGCTGCTATGTCATGTCAATGAAGTAGGTAGGGTTTTGGCTATAGAACAGAGCCAGAGGGGATACGTCTTATGAAACTTTTTAATGCATCCCAAATGGGACCCTATTCCCAGCCTGGGTGACATTTGGGACGCGCCCCAGTGAATACCCTGTGGGAGATAAGCGGAGTACTGCACTATGCAAGTACTAACACACTTACACATATTGTGTCATTTTATTTTTTAATTTATTTGTGCTGCACTGACTGACCCACTAGTGTCCATCTGGATCAGCTGGGTTCAGATCTTATCCTTTTGTGTTGTCCTTTTCGAAACCATCTGCATACCGTGGCTGTAGGCCCAGGTTCACACTAGTGTCCATCTGGATCAGCTGGGTTCAGATCTTATCCTTTTGTGTTGTCCTTTTCAAAACCATCTGCATACCGTGGCTGTAGGCCCAGGTTCCCACTAGTGTCCATCTGGATCAGCTGGGTTCAGATCTTATCCTTTTGTGTTGTCCTTTTCGAAACCATCTGCATACTGTGGCTGTAGGCCCAGGTTCCCACTAGTGTCCATCTGGATCAGCTGGGTTCAGATCTTATCCTTTTGTGTTGTCCTTTTCTAAACCATCTGCATACCGTGGCTGTAGGCCCAGGTTCCCACTAGTGTCCATCTGGATCAGCTGGGTTCAGATCTTATCCTTTTGTGTTTTCCTTTTCTAAACCATCTGCATAAGGTAAGTTAGGCATAAGGTAAGTGTTAGGCGTAAGGTAAGTGTTAGGTAAGTGTTAGGCGTAAGGTAAGTGTTAGGCATAAGGTAAGTGTTAGGCGTAAGGTAAGTGTTAGGTAAGTGTTAGGCGTAAGGTAAGTGTTAGGCGTAAGGTAAGTGTTAGGCGTAAGGTAAGTGTTAGGCGTAAGGTAAGTGTTAGGCGTAAGGTAAGTGTTAGGTAAGTGTTAGGCGTAAGGTAAGTGTTCGGCGTAAGGTAAGTGTTAGGTAAGTGTGAGGCGTAAGGAAAGTGTTAGGCGTAAGGAAAGTGTTAGGCGTAAGGTAAGTGTTAGGCGTAAGGTAAGTGTTAGGCGTAAGGAAAGTGTTAGGCGTAAGGTAAGTGTGAGGCGTAAGGTAAGTGTGAGGCGTAAGGTAAGTGTTAGGCGTAAGGAAAGTGTTAGGCGTAAGGTAAGTGTGAGGCGTAAGGTAAGTGTGAGGCGTAAGGTAAGTGTTAGGCGTAAGGTAAGTGTTAGGCGTAAGGTAAGTGTTAGGTGTAAGGTAAGTGTTAGGCGTTAGGTAAGTGTTAGGCGTAAGGTAAGTGTTAGGCGTAAGGTATGTGTTAGGTAAGTGTTAGGTGTAAGGTAAGTGTTAGGCGTAAGGTAAGTGTTAGGTAAGTGTTAGGCGTAAGGTAAGTGTTAGGCGTAAGGTAAGTGTTAGGCGTAAGGTAAGTGTTAGGTAAGTGTTAGGCGTAAGGTAAGTGTTCGGCGTAAGGTAAGTGTTAGGTAAGTGTGAGGCGTAAGGAAAGTGTTAGGCGTAAGGAAAGTGTTAGGCGTAAGGTAAGTGTTAGGCGTAAGGTAAGTGTTAGGCGTAAGGAAAGTGTTAGGCGTAAGGTAAGTGTGAGGCGTAAGGTAAGTGTGAGGCGTAAGGTAAGTGTTAGGCGTAAGGAAAGTGTTAGGCGTAAGGTAAGTGTGAGGCGTAAGGTAAGTGTGAGGCGTAAGGTAAGTGTTAGGCGTAAGGTAAGTGTTAGGCGTAAGGTAAGTGTTAGGCGTAAGGTAAGTGTTAGGCGTTAGGTAAGTGTTAGGCGTAAGGTAAGTGTTAGGCGTAAGGTATGTGTTAGGTAAGTGTTAGGTGTAAGGTAAGTGTTAGGCGTAAGGTAAGTGTTAGGTAAGTGTTAGGCGTAAGGTAAGTGTTAGGCGTAAGGTAAGTGTTAGGCGTAAGGTATGTGTTAGGTAAGTGTTAGGCGTAAGGTAAGTGTTAGGCGTTAGGTAAGTGTTAGGCGTAAGGTAAGTGTTAGGCGTAAGGTATGTGTTAGGTAAGTGTTAGGTGTAAGGTAAGTGTTAGGCGTAAGGTAAGTGTTAGGTAAGTGTTAGGCGTAAGGTAAGTGTTAGGCGTAAGGTAAGTGTTAGGTAAGTGTTAGGCGTAAGGTAAGTGTTAGGCGTAAGGTAAGTGTCAGTCAGGTTTCAAGACTAGTCATTCAACTGAGACTGCTCTTCTCTGTATCACGGAGGCGCTCCGCACTGCTAAAGCTAACTCTCTCTCCTCTGCTCTCATCCTTCTAGACCTATCGGCTGCCTTCGATACTGTGAACCATCAGATCCTCCTCTCCACCCTCTCCGAGTTGGGCATCTCCGGCGCGGCCCACGCTTGGATTGCGTCCTACCTGACAGGTCGCTCCTACCAGGTGGCGTGGCGAGAATCTGTCTCCTCGCCACGCGCTCTCACCACTGGTGTCCCCAGGGCTCTGTTCTAGGCCCTCTCCTATTCTCGCTATACACCAAGTCACTTGGCTCTGTCATAACCTCACATGGTCTCTCCTATCATTGCTATGCAGACGACACACAATTAATCTTCTCCTTTCCCCCTTCTGATGACCAGGTGGCGAATCGCATCTCTGCATGTCTGGCAGACATATCAGTGTGGATGACGGATCACCACCTCAAGCTGAACCTCGGCAAGACGGAGCTGCTCTTCCTCCCGGGGAAGGACTGCCCGTTCCATGATCTCGCCATCACGGTTGACAACTCCATTGTGTCCTCCTCCCAGAGCGCTAAGAACCTTGGCGTGATCCTGGACAACACCCTGTCGTTCTCAACCAACATCATGGCGGTGGCCCGTTCCTGTAGGTTCATGCTCTACAACATCCGCAGAGTACGACCCTGCCTCACACAGGAAGCGGCGCAGGTCCTAATCCAGGCACTTGTCATCTCCCGTCTGGATTACTGCAACTCACTGTTGGCTGGGCTCCCTGCCTGTGCCATTAAACCCCTACAACTCATCCAGAACGCCGCAGCCCGTCTGGTGTTCAACCTTCCCAAGTTCTCTCACGTCACCCCGCTCCTCCGCTCTCTCCACTGGCTTCCAGTTGAAGCTCGCATCCGCTACAAGACCATGGTGCTTGCCTACGGAGCTGTGAGGGGAACGGCACCGCAGTACCTCCAGGCTCTGATCAGGCCCTACACCCAAGCAAGGGCACTGCGTTCATCCACCTCTGGCCTGCTCGCCTCCCTACCATTGAGGAAGTACAGTTCCCGCTCAGCCCAGTCAAAACTGTTCGCTGCTCTGGCCCCCCAATGGTGGAACAAACTCTCTCACGACGCCAGGACAGCGGAGTCAATCACCACCTTCCGGAGACACCTGAAACCCCACCTCTTCAAGGAATACCTAGGATAGGATAAGTAATCCTTCTCACCCCCCCTTAATGATTTAGATGCACTATTGTAAAGTGGCTGTTCCACTGGATGTCAGAAGGTGAATTCACCAATTTGTAAGTCGCTCTGGATAAGAGCGTCTGCTAAATGACTTAAATGTAAATGTAAATGTAAGTGTTAGGTAAGTGTTAGGCGTAAGGTAAGTGTTAGGCGTAAGGTAAGTGTTAGGCATAAGGTAAGTGTGAGGCGTAAGGTAAGTGTGAGGCGTAAGGTAAGTGTTAGGTAAGTGTTAGGCGTAAGGTAAGTGTTAGGCGTTAGGTAAGTGTTAGGCGTTAGGTAAGTGTTAGGTAAGTGTTAGGCATAAGGTAAGTGTTAGGTAAGTGTTAGGCGTTAGGTAAGTGTTAGGTAAGTGTTAGGTAAGTGTTAGGCGTTAGGTAAGTGTTAGGTAAGTGTTAGGTAAGTGTTAGGCGTTAGGTAAGTGTTAGGTAAGTGTTAGGCGTTAGGTAAGTGTTAGGTAAGTGTTAGGTAAGTGTTAGGTAAGTGTTAGGCGTTAGGTAAGTGTTAGGTAAGTGTTAGGCGTTAGGTAAGTGTTAGGTAAGTGTTAGGTAAGTGTTAGGCGTAAGGTAAGTGTTAGGTGTAAGGTAAGTGTTAGGCGTTAGGTAAGTGTTAGGTAAGTGTTAGGCGTAAGGTAAGTGTTAGGCGTTAGGTAAGTGTTAGGCGTTAGGTAAGTGTTAGGTAAGTGTTAGGCGTAAGGTAAGTGTTAGGCGTAAGGTAAGTGTTAGGCGTAAGGTAAGTGTTAGGCGTAAGGTATGTGTTAGGTAAGTGTTAGGTGTAAGGTAAGTGTTAGGTAAGTGTTAGGCGTAAGGTAAGTGTTAGGCGTAAGGTAAGTGTTAGGCGTAAGGTAAGTGTTAGGTAAGTGTTAGGCATAAGGTAAGTGTTAGGCATAAGGTAAGTGTTAGGTAAGTGTTAGGCGTAAGGTAAGTGTTAGGCGTAAGGTAAGTGTGAGGCGTAAGGTAAGTGTGAGGCGTAAGGTAAGTGTTAGGCGTAAGGTAAGTGTTAGGTAAGTGTTAGGCGAAGGTAAGTGTTAGGCGTAAGGTAAGTGTTAGGTAAGTGTTAGGTGTAAGGTAAGTGTTAGGCGTGAGGTAAGTTTTAGGTAAGTGTTAGGCGTAAGGTAAGTGTTAGGTAAGTGTTAGGCGTAAGGTAAGTGTTAGGCGTAAGGTAAGTGTTAGGCGTAAGGTAAGTGTTAGGTAAGTGTTAGGCGTAAGGTAAGTGTTAGGCGTTAGGTAAGTGTTAGGCGTAAGGTAAGTGTTAGGCGTAAGGTAAGTGTTAGGCGTAAGGTAAGCCTTTTGATTCAGGTTTGGGTTACATTAAAAATCTGATTTTAAGAATGAGAAAGTGTAGAACTTTGCATCTTGGTCAGATAATATTTTTTTTTTAATGTTTATATTTTAACCTTTATTTAACTAGGCAAGTCAGTTTAAGAACAAATTCTTGTTTTCCTACAATCATCTGCCTGTGTGTGAGGTGGAAGTGGTTCTGTTTGAGTCAAAGGTGGTAGGTCCTGTCCTCTAATGGCGATGGAAGGAATAGCAGCTAGTGATGGTAAATTATTACATGATAATAAACACTATTAACTCATCAAATAGAATATATACAATGATATATATTTTTTTAAAGCATAAATTAAAAACAATTTCTAAATAGATTGTTTCAATAATAAATCCTTAAAATGATTACCGGTATATAAGGACATGGTCACAGGAAACACTTTGTTCAGGTAGATTGATTATTAAAATAAAATAAATGGAGACAGGTATCTAAGGCATCTGAGTAAATAATAACATTACGTAGCTCTTAAGTAAGGACCTACATTCATAAACTATTCTGTAACGAGACTCGTATTTTAGTTGGATGACCGACCTAAAAGGTTTCTTCTATTACCGAAAACCTGGCGTGTGTTTTAAAGCATCTCAAAATATTCAGTCAGGTGTATCATCATCATGTTTCTTTCCATTGAGAATTGATAACATAACCATAATAAATATTATAAACATGTTGCATGACTTGGTATGCAGTGATGTCAGTGACAGGGGTTTACCCAGGTGGTTTACCAAATTACCAGGATGACATGCACTTCCTTTAGGGTCATCACCATCAGCAGAATGACATGCACTTCCTTTAGCATCATCACCATCAGGACTTTGCTAGAATCTACTGACACGGAGTCACCCATTGTATGCTATGTATTTTTTATTAGCTAAGCAATAAGTGGTAAATGCAATTTCAGTATATACAGGCTCTCTGTCCCACCTCGCAGGGCAAACAGAGAACTGACTTGTTCCTGACAAAGATATTATAATATACTCTTGACAGAAGTAGTTCCTGCTTCCGAGCCGGCCTGTCAGAGTAGAGACTGGGCGTGGTTTAAACTCACCCAGCCTATCGTTGATTGTTAGCGCCCGAGCTGGTCCCAGCCCCCTAAGCGCTTCAGCGGTCAGTCGTTGTAGTTGTGTAGAATATATATGCGCTCACACACTCAATAGAGTTATCACAACACCTGGCTCCTGTTCTCTAACAAAAGACTGTTTGTTCTCGCAACACTACGTTCTGAATGTGCCCCCACAACTCATTGCACAGGTCCTGTCTTCATGTTATTCTGTATTTTTTCCATCACGAGAAAGGCCCATGGCCCTGAAACTGTTAACGATGTCTCAAGTCAGCTATGTTGCATAACACATATACCCACACAAGCCAACAGCAAATAATATTCCATCACATATGATATGGTAACGGGCTATAGTGTACAACACAGAACCTCACAATAGCTTCATTTTAATTTACTATGTCTTTGATCTTGCCCATCTCTATGAAGTCTGTAGGATTCCGTGCAGGAGGCGTGGCTAGAAGACACCTGGTCACCCAGGGAACCAATGATGAGTGTCACATGGTCCACCTTCACAAAGTGGATGTGAACCATCATACCGACAAGGAAGATGATTATGACACTGGAGAGAACGGCTGTGTTCTGGAATGAAGTAGAGAAATTGATGTTGAACTAATTGAACTGTACAAGGTCACACCAGTAAGAGACATATAGGCATATTTAACATGTAGCATGTATCATATAATTTCTATGCATACGTCTGAGTCAACTAGTTTAGTGGTCACCAACTGTGGCTCTGGAGAGCTACTGGTGTTGTGGGCTTTTGTTCTATCCCAGCACTGACACACCTGATTCAACTACACAACATCGGATGCAGTTGGTTGAAACAGATTGTTAGTGTCGGGCAAGAACAAAAGCCTGCACTCCCAGGAGATCTCCAAGAGCAGGATTGTTGACCACTGATGCACGTGCCAGTAGGTATCGAGGAGGAGTCCCAAATGGCCCTATTCCATATACAGTGTAGTTCTTTTTGGTCCAAAGTAGTACACTGTACAGGGAATATGGTGGCATTTGGGACTGACACCGCCCTAGTGTCCTTACCTCAGTAAATCAGAATATGTGTAGGCAGATACACAGACAGCACAAGTGTACGCCATCATTCTGCCTATGGAGACTTTAGTGGAGCTGACTGTGAACTCCCTGCTAAAAAACCCGAGTGACTTTGACACTCCAGAGAGATCAATTACGGCTGGAGCGATATCTAACCATTTCCAAACTACTGTAGGCTAGCTGTAACGTCTTCAGATAGCAGTGAGATAACATTACTAGCTAGCTAACAATGTGCAGACAAAAATATATATATATATATTAAAACGAACATATTGTATGGATCCGGAATGGCATGCACTTCCTTTAACTAAGTATTGATTATTGGACAATATCGATTTGAAAACCTCTGACTTACCTAGCCAGCTAACAAACTACAAACATTGAGTTGCATAGTGAGTTGAGTTGCATACTGGGGAATGTAGTCATGTTATTGATACATTAAAGCGATTCAAAGCAACAACTCTACTGGTATTACTACATTTCCCAGAATGCCATGCGCGGTGTAACTTTTAACCTCTGGATCAAAACAAGCCGATCAGCTGATGAAACTGGGAACAACATCGAATGAAATCTAGCTGTCGGGCAGCGAAATTATATAACGAATGTATACATAATAACGGTGTCTTTGTGCTGAATTAAGTTGCGCTGGATGCCATGTTTTCTATTAAAATATAATAGCGTTTTTCCTCTGTAGAAGCAACGGTTTAGGTTACGGGAACAGCCGTCGTCCATTTTTTTTGTTTTTCGACGAAGGATTTTGTTGATGGTTTTAGTGCTTGAGAAATTTGGTCGTTTGAGTTGATGTGGAGTAACTGAAAAATACGCGAGTGTCATCTTTTGTTATAAAGCGGATTTGTTGACGTTTTGACACTGTTACCGTTGCCTATTTCTGCTGTCAAATTTGCTTCGCCAACAACAACAACAACAACAGCTAACCGTACAGTAGGCTAACTAGCAGTAGCAAGATAATTACAATGTTGTTGCTGATTGACAGCTAACGATTACTTGCATGTGGGGCTTGTAGGATAGCTGCATGTCTGGACATGTATGTAGGAAGTCGTTGTTGTGATTGTTTTGCTGACAGACAGGCACTTTGATGACATATGGCTTTGTCAAAGTGACCTCTCACAGTTCATATTACATGTCCATCTGCTAAGTGTTAGAAGAGGGTGTATAGAAGAGACACCTCTACCAGAAAAAACAACCACATAATACGCTAGAGAAGAATACATGTACATCTTTAACACTATAGAATATAGTCATAAACATATTTCCAAGCAGTTTGGTTTCGCAGTGCAGTTTTAGACTAATCGGGTACAGGTTATCGACAGAAAGGTGCTCTTGTTAGCAGTAGCATACTGAAGCGATCATTATGAGTGGTCAAGGTCCGTCGGTAGATAAAGGGATGAACACCATCCTGGTGTGTCAGGAGAGCTACGCCTGCGGTGGCTCAGATGAGGCCGCCTTTGAATGCGACGAGTGCGGCAGCCTGCAGTGCGTCCGCTGCGAGCTGGAGCTCCATCGTCAGGAACGCATGAGGAACCATGACCGTGTCCGCATCGCCCCGGGACACGTTCCATTCTGTGACTCTTGTAAGGGCGACAGCAGCGGGTGTGGGGTGAACGGGGGCAGGCTGAGGGCGGTGGTGCGCTGCCAGGGCTGTAAAATCAACCTGTGTCTGGATTGCCAGAAGCGGACCCATAGCGGGGTAAACAAGAGGAAGCACCCCGTGACCCCCTACCCTCCTCCCGGTCAAGTCCAGGATAGTAGCCTGGAGGCTGGGGATGGAGGGGAGATGGAGGCCCTCAAGGCAAAACTAGAGAAGGTGCGCAGCTTCTTACTGGTGGATGCGAAGGAGGAGATGCAGGTGAGTTATATCGTTATGACCTGGGGTACATCTCAAATGGCTTCCACTCCCTATATAGTGTACTACTATAGACCAGGGCCCTATTCCCTATATAGTGGTACTACTATAGACCAGAGCCCTATTCCCTATATAGTGTACTACTATAGACCAGAGCCCTATTCCCTATATAGTGTACTACTATAGACCAGGGCCCTATTCCCTATATAGTGGTACTACTATAGACCAGGGCCCTATTCCCTATATAGTGTACTACTATAGACCAGAGCCCTATTCCCTATATAGGGCACTACTTTAGACCAGAGCCCTATTCCCTATATAGGGCACTTCTTTTGACCAGAACCCACTATAGATTAGTGTTCCATTTGGGATATAGACATATTACGATCCAGGTATTGAAACAACACCCATAGAAACCACGTATCCGTAGCCACGAACCCCTAGGGACGTTTTAGATCTGAAAGCCAGTCTGTATGAGCCAGTCTACAATGGACAGGCTTCCTGTACGGAAGGCCAAGGAGAAATCGACCCGGACTGCAGGCAGTCTAAGCAAATACAGGTTAACAATACCTAGGCTGCATCCCAAATAGCACCGTATTGCCTATAAAGTGCAGTACTTTTTGATCAGAGACCTATGATAGTGCACTACTTTTGACAATATGTCTATGGGTCAAAGGTAGGTCACTAAATGAGAAGTACGCTGTGCTCTATTACCTCGGTTGGTGATTAAACTAGCTCACCCCAGGCTCTGTTGTCTTTCCCCTGTAGTTGAAGGATGAGGAAGCCTTTGTGAGCCGGCTGGACTGTAGACCTGAGGAACTCCTCAAGGTCGTGTCTATCTTCGGGAACACAGGGGAGGGGAAGTCCCACACACTGAACCATACCTTCTTCCTGGGGCGGGAGGTGTTCCAGACGTCCCCCACCCAGGAGTCATGTACCGTGGGGGTTTGGGCTGCCATGGATCCCATCCACAGAGTGGTGGTGATCGACACAGAGGGACTGCTGGGGGCAGGTGAGAAGGAGAGAGGGGCAATGACACGAATGTTGCTAAATGTCAGCAGCTGTGACATTTATATTTACGCAATTGACACACCGATTTAATCTGCTATCATATCAAATAAAGATAACGGTGGGAGCAATAACCAGTCAGGAGGCATCTACTAACACGGCCTCTTCCTCTCTATTGGCCACCCAGGATCCAATCAGGGCCAGCGCACCCGGCTGCTCCTCAAAGTCCTAGCCGTCTCCGACCTCATCATCTACCGTACCCACGCCGACCGTCTCCACGACGACCTGTTCAAGTTCCTAGGCGACGCGTCGGACGCCTATCTGAAGCACTTCACCAGGGAGCTGAAGGCCACTACGGCCCGGTGTGGCCTGGACGTCCCTCTGTCCACTCTGGGACCAGCTGTTATTATCTTCCACGAGACCGTCCACACCAAGCTACTGGGCTCAGGTACAGGGTTGGCATTGCCAGGCTTATCAAGAGGTCAAGGTACTATTGGATGAAAACCTAAACCGTGGCTCTTGTGGAAACAGTTCATATAAGGAATTCAGTCAATGGAAATAAATTCATTAAGCCTTAATCTATGTATGTCACATGACTGGGAATACAGATATACACCTGTTGGTCACAGATACCTTAAAGAAAAGGTAGGGGTGTGGATCAGAAGACCAGTCAGCATCTGGTCTGACCACCATTTACCTCATGCAGAGTGACATATCTCCTTCACATAGAGTTGATCAGGCTGTTGATTGTGGCCTGTGGAATGTTGTCCCACTCCTCTTCAATGGCTGTGCGAAGTTGCTGGATATTGGCGGCAGCGTAGATAATTATGAGTTTGTTGTTCCATCGGTCAGAACCTAAACATTTGGTGAGGCTGCCCTTCAGCCCCTACGGTCCTGGCCTGGTGAGGCTGTCTTCAGCCCCTACGGTCCTGGCCTGGTGAGGCTGTCTTCAGCCCCTACGGTCCTGGCCTGGTGAGGCTGTCTTCAGCCCCTACGGTCCTGGCCTTTGTGAGGCTGTCTTCAGCCCCTACGGTCCTGGCCTGGTGAGGCTGTCTTCAGTCCCAATGGTCCTGGCTTGGTGAGGCTGTCTTCAGCCCCTACGGTCCTGGCCTGGTGAGGCTGTCTTCAGCCCCTACGGTCCTGGCCTGGTGAGGCTGTCTTCAGCCCCTACGGTCCTGGCCTGGTGAGGCTGTCTTCAGCCCCTACGGTCCTGGCCTGGTGAGGCTGTCTTCAGCCCCTACGGTCCTGGCCTGGTGAGGCTGTCTTCAGCCCCTACGGTCCTGGCTTGGTGAGACTGTCTTCAGCCCCTACGGTCCTGGCCTGGTGAGGCTGTCTTCAGTCCCTACTTCAGGTCCTGGCCTGGTGAGGCTGTCTTCAGTCCCAATGGTCCTGGCTTGGTGAGGCTGTCTTCAGCCCCTACGGTCCTGGCCTGGTGAGACTGTCTTCAGCCCCTACGGTCCTGGCCTGGTGAGACTGTCTTCAGCCCCTACGGTCCTGGCCTGGTGAGGCTGTCTTCAGCCCCTACGGTCCTGGCCTGGTGAGGCTGTCTTCAGCCCCTACGGTCCTGGCCTGGTGAGGCTGTCTTCAGCCCCTACGGTCCTGGCCTGGTGAGGCTGTCTTCAGCCCCTACGGTCCTGGCCTGGTGAGGCTGTCTTCAGCCCCTATGGTCCTGGCCTGGTGAGGCTGTCTTCAGCCCCTACGGTCCTGGCCTGGTGAGGCTGTCTTCAGCCCCTACGGTCCTGGCCTGGTGAGGCTGTCTTCAGCCCCTACGGTCCTGGCCTGGTGAGGCTGTCTTCAGTCCCCCTGGCCTGGTCCTCACGGTCCTGGCCTGGTGAGACTGTCTTCAGCCCCTACGGTCCTGGCTGGTGGTGAGAGGCTGTCTTCAGCCCCTACGGTCCTGGCCTGGTGAGGCTGTCTTCAGCCCCTACGGTCCTGGCTTGGTGAGGCTGTCTTCAGCCCCTACGGTCCTGGCCTGGTGAGGCTGTCTTCAGCCCCTACGGTCCTGGCCTGGTGAGGCTGTCTTCAGCCCCTACTGGTGAGGCTGTCTTCAGCCCCTATGGTCCTGGCCTGGTGAGGCTGTCTTCAGCCCCTACGGTCCTGGCCTGGTGAGGCTGTCTTCAGTCCCAATGGTCCTGGCCTGGTGAGGCTGTCTTCAGCCCCTACGGTCCTGGCCTGGTGAGGCTGTCTTCAGTCCCTACGGTCCTGGCCTGGTGAGACTGTCTTCAGTCCCTACGGTCCTGGCCTGGTGAGGCTGTCTTCAGCCCCTACGGTCCTGGCCTGGTGAGGCTGTCTTCAGCCCCTATGGTCCTGGCCTGGTGAGGCTGTCTTCAGTCCCAATGGTCCTGGCCTGGTGAGGCTGTCTTCAGCCCCTACGGTCCTGGCTTGGTGAGACTGTCTTCAGTCCCAATGGTCCTGGCCTGGTGAGGCTGTCTTCAGTCCCAATGGTCCTGGCCTGGTGAGGCTGTCTTCAGCCTCCCGGAGGATCTGATGCCCTCAGAAACTGTAAAGATTTTTAAATAAAGATCTTAAGACACCTTTTTAGCCTTTTACTGAGTATAGATCATATAGAATGAGTTTTTTAAAACTATCTATACTATTATCTATTTTATTGTTGTTTGACTATTTTCATCTTTCATTTAGAAAATGTTTTGTTTTAATCTTTCTCATCTTGTATTATTTTAATAGTTAAGCTCCTTGAAATGCATTCCCTGTAAGAAACGTGCTTTATAAATGATGTAGGAGGACAGGGTTTGATTTGATTTAGGAGGACAGGGTTTGATTTGATTTAGGAGGACAGGGTTTGATTTGATTTAGGAGGACAGGGTTAGGGCCTGAGACAGAGATATAGGCCGTAGTAGGGTTGTCCTCAATTAACTTTTCATTTTAGAAAGTGGAAATAACATGTCATTCTGGTAGTCACCTGTAGCTAATGTCTTTCCCTCTCTCTCTCTCTCCCCTATCTCCCTCTCCTCTATATATATCTCTCTCCTCCACCCCTCTCCTCTCCTCCAGACAACCCATCATAGTCTCGTCTGCCTCCACGTTTCCCTTTTCTCCCTCCTCTATATATCTCTCTCTCCTCCACCCCTCTCTCTCTCCTCTATCAGACTCTCTCTCCTCGTACCACAGTTAGATAACAACACTACCCCTCCGTTCTGCAAACGTTATATACAGAGCCCTGCAGGTATGTGTGTGTGTGGTGTGTGGTGTGTTCAGGTCCCAGGTTGATGTTTATTGTCACGAATCTTGCCCTCTCTCCCTGGGCCTCTATGTCAAAATTGACTATATTGTCTTCATTTAGGGTTAGGCATTCTCCCCTCTGATTTTCTCTCTAACCCCCTGACAACCCTAATATTTCTCAAACTCCCCCAAGATCTCATTCTCTCCCTCTCCAGCTGATTCAAATAATCAACTCCTCATCAAGCTAACGTGAATCAGCTCGTGCCCCCTCTCCTCTATGGTTGTATATCTCTCTACCCTTCATTCTCCCTCTCCTCCTGCATATGAATAATATCGCTAGCTGTTCTCACCTCTGACTCTCTCTCTCTCCTCTAGGCCCCCGTTTCTGGGGATATCCCAGAAGAGCACCTGGCCTCTCTTTCCCTCCTCATGAATACTTCCCCCTCTCCCTCTCTCAGCCTCCTCTCTCTCCCCTCTATATATCTCTCTCTGTGTTCTCTCTCCCCTCCCTCCCTCTCTCTGTCTGTGTTAGTTATCTCCTGTCCCTCCTGGGTGAGTCTCTCTCTCTCTCCTCTATCTCTCTCTCCCCCTGTCTCTCCCTCTCCTCCTATGTTCAGTTATCTCTCCCTCCCCTCTCTCTCAGTCCTCTATCTCTCTCTCCCCCTCTCTCCCTCTCCTCTATATATCTCTCTCCCTCCTCTCTCTCTCCCCCTCTCCCTCTCCTCCTATATATATCTCTCTCACTCCTCTCTCTCTCTCCCCCTCTCTCCCTCTCCTCCTATATATATCTCTCTCCCTCCTCTATATCTCTCCGTCTCTCTCCAGACAACCCATCAGAGTCTGCAGAGCGTCTGCTTCAGGAGCGTTTCAGAAAGCTGGGTCTTTTCCCCGAGGCCTTCAGCTCCATCCAGTACCGCGGGACTCGAACCTACAACCCCCCGACAGACTTCAGCGGTCTCCTGCGTAGTCTGGAGCAACAGTTAGATAACAACACTACCCGCTCACCACGTTCTGCAAACGTTATATACAGAGCCCTGCAGGTGTGTGTGTGTCTGTGTGTGGGTGGGTGTGTGTCTGTGTGTGGGTGTGTGTGTGTCTGTGTGTGTGTCTGTGTGTGTGTCTGTCTGTGTGTGTGTCTGTCTGTCTGTCTGTCTGTCTGTCTGTGTGTGTGTGTGTGTGTGTGTGTGTGTGTACAGGTCGCAGATTGATGTTTATTGTCACGAATCTTGCCCTGTAGGCAGCACACTAGATGGGCCAGCAGCAAAGTCAAAATTGACTATATTTTCTTCATTTAGGGTTAGGCATTAGGGCAAACCTCTTCCTGTCAAGGTCTGATTTTAAACCAGTACAGTAACAAACCACACTGACAACCTGTAACAGTACAGTAACACCTCTTTTCAGGTCTGGCAAACTCAGGACCCTTCAAGAGGTGCACATTTTGGTTTGAACCCCCCCTTACACAGCTGATTCAAATAATCAACTCCTCATCAAGCTTTGGTAACGTGAATCAGCTGTGTAGTGGGGGGGGGACAAAACGTGCCCCTCTTGGGGTCCCGAGTTTGGGAAATGCTGCATTAGGGTTGTCAGTGTGGTCAAGGTCAGGTTTAAAATCAGAATTGTGTTTTTTTAACTTTGAGTCTAGCTAGTGACCACTCTGCAGAGCTGCCTCTACACCAACATTCATGACAATAAATGCCAACCTGTGTACAGTTGTGTGTGTGTGTGTGTGAGTGTTTTGTGAATAATGAATGACCAGCTGTTTTAACACCTGTGACAAAGCGCTCTCTCTCCCTTCTAGGCCCTGAGTGAGCGTTTCAGTGGGGATATCCCAGAAGAGCACCTGGCCAGTAGCTCTTTCTTCCCTGATGAATACTTCACCTGCTCCAGTATCTGTCTCAGCTGTGGGTGAGTCTCTCTGTCTGTGTTCAGTTATCTCTCTGTCTCAGTGTTCAGTTATCTCTCTGTCTCAGTGTTCAGTTATCTCTCTGTCTCAGTGTTCAGTTATCTCTCTCTGTCTCAGTGTTCAGTTATCTCTCTCTCTCTGTCTCAGTGTTCAGTTATCTCTCTGTCTCAGTGTTCAGTTATCTCTCTGTCTGTGTTCAGTTATCTCTCTCTGTCTCAGTGTTCAGTTATCTCTCTCTCTCTGTCTCAGTGTTCAGTTATCTCTCTGTCTCAGTGTTCAGTTATCTCTCTCTGTCTCAGTGTTCAGTTATCTCTCTCTCTGTCTCAGTGTTCAGTTATCTCTCTGTCTGTGTTCAGTTATCTCTCTCTGTCTCAGCTGTGGGTGAGTCTCTCTCTGTGTTCAGTTATCTCTCTGTCTGTGTTCAGTTATCTCTCTGTCTGTGTTCAGTTATCTCTCTGTCAGTGTTCAGTTATCTCTCTGTCAGTGTTCAGTTATCTCTCTGTCTGTGTTCAGTTATCTCTCTGTCTGTGTTCAGTTATCTCTCTGTCTGTGTTCAGTTATCTCTCTGTCTCAGTGTTCAGTTATCTCTCTGTCTGTGTTCAGTTATCTCTCTGTCTGTGTTCAGTTATCTCTCTGTCTCAGTGTTCAGTTATCTCTCTGTCTCAGTGTTCAGTTATCTCTCTGTCTCAGTGTTCAGTTATCTCTCTGTCTCAGCTGTGGGTGAGTCTCTCTGTCTCAGTGTTCAGTTATCTCTCTGTCTCAGCTGTGGGTGAGTCTCTCTGTCTCTGTGTTCAGTTATCTCTCTGTCTCAGTGTTCAGATATTTCTCAGCTGTAGGAAGGTGTCTCTCTCTCTTTCTCAGTGTTCAGATATTTCTCAGCTGTAGGAAGGTCTCTCTCTCTCTTTCTCAGTGTTCAGTTATCTCTCTGTCTCTGTCCCAGTGTTCAGATATCTGTCAACTGTAGGAAGGTGTCTCTCTCTCTCTGTCTCAGTGTTCAGTTATCTCTGTCGCTGTCTCGGTGTTCAGATATCTCTCAGCTGTAGGAAGGTGTCTCTCTCTCTCTGTCTCAGTGTTCAGTTATCTCTCTGTCGCTGTCTCGGTGTTCAGATATCTCTCAGCTGTAGGAAGGCGTCTCTCTCTTTCTCAGTGTTCAGGAATGCTTTCTATTACTGTACAGTAATAAACCTCTTCCTGTCAGGTCTGACTGTAATGAACAGTACAGTAACAAACCACTTCCTGTCAGGTCTGGCTGTGTGAACAGTACAGTAACAAACCTCTTCCTGTCAGGTCTGGCTGTGTGAACAGTACAGTAACAAACCTCTTCCTGTCAGGTCTGGCTGTAATGAACAGTACAGTAACAAACCTCTTCCTGTCAGGTCTGGCTGTGTGAACAGTACAGTAACAAACCTCTTCCTGTCAGGTCTGGCTGTGTGAACAGTACAGTAACAAACCTCTTCCTGTCAGGTCTGGCTGTAATGAACAGTACAGTAACAAACCTCTTCCTGTCAGGTCTGGCTGTAATGAACAGTACAGTAACAAACCTCTTCCTGTCAGGTCTGGCTGTAATGAACAGTACAGTAACAAACCTCTTCCTGTCAGGTCTGGCTGTAATGAACAGTACAGTAACAAACCTCTTCCTGTCAGGTCTGACTGTGTGAACAGTACAGTAACAAACCTCTTCCTGTCAGGTCTGGCTGTGTGAACAGTACAGTAACAAACCTCTTCCTGTCAGGTCTGGCTGTGTGAACAGTACAGTAACAAACCTCTTCCTGTCAGGTCTGGCTGTAATGAACAGTACAGTAACAAACCACTTCCTGTCAGGTCTGGCTGTGTGAACAGTACAGTAACAAACCTCTTCCTGTCAGGTCTGACTGTAATGAACAGTACAGTAACAAACCTCTTCCTGTCAGGTCTGGCTGTAATGAACAGTACAGTAACAAACCTCTTCCTGTCAGGTCTGGCTGTGTGAACAGTACAGTAACAAACCTCTTCCTGTCAGATCTGGCTGTGTGAACAGTACAGTAACAAACCTCTTCCTGTCAGGTCTGGCTGTGTGAACAGTACAGTAACAAACCTCTTCCTGTCAGGTCTGGCTGTGTGAACAGTATGAACCATCTGAAAGAGGAAGTGGATCACGAGGCTAAACACCGCTGTCGCTACACTGCTCAATACGACAACCGCATCTACACCTGTAAAGTAGGAACACAGACAGACAGTCTCACTCACTCATTCAATCACTCATTCACTCACCCACTCACTCACTCACTCACCCACTCACTCACTCACTCACTCACTCACTCACTCACTCACTCACTCACTCACTCACTCACTCACTCACACACACACACACACACACACACACGTGCGCAGCTTTGTCTGAGCACGTGCTCTCTGCTCCTCAGGCGTGCTATGAGGGAGGGAAGGAGGTGATTGTGATTCCCAAGACGACAGCCTCCTCTGACTCTCCCTGGTTTGGTCTGGCCACGTACGCCTGGTCTGGGTGAGTCCTGAACACGTAGAACTCCTCATTATAATATCCTGTTCTGATGTCACAGTGAGTATATACAGTGCCTTGCGAAAGTATTCGGCCCCCTTGAACTTTGCGACCTTTTGCCACATTTCAGGCTTCAAACATAAAGATATAAAACTGTATTTGTTTGTGAAGAATCAACAACAAGTGGGACACAATCATGAAGTGGAACGACATTTATTGGATATTTCAAACTTTTTTAACAAATCAAAAACTGAAAAATTGGGCGTGCAAAATTATTCAGCCCCTTTACTTTCAGTGCAGCAAACTCTCTCCAGAAGTTCAATGAGGATCTCTGAATGATCCAATGTTGACCTAAATGACTAATGATGATAAATACAAACCACCTGTGTGTAATCAAGTCTCCGTATAAATGCACCTGCACTGTGATAGTCTCAGAGGTCCGTTAAAAGCGTAGAGAGCATCATGAAGAACAAGGAACACACCAGGCAGGTCCGAGATACTGTTGTGAAGAAGTTTAAAGCCGGATTTGGATACAAAAAGATTTCCCAAGCTTTAAACATCCCAAGGAGCACTGTGCAAGCGATAATATTGAAATGGAAGGAGTATCAGACCACTGCAAATCTACCAAGACCTGGCCGTCCCTCTAAACTTTCAGCTCATACAAGGAGAAGACTGATCAGAGATGCAGCCAAGAGGCCCATGATCACTCTGGATGAACTGCAGAGATCTACAGCTGAGGTGGGAGACTCTGTCCATAGGACAACAATCAGTCGTATATTGCACAAATCTGGCCTTTATGGAAGAGTGGCAAGAAGAAAGACATTTCTTAAACATATCCATAAAAAGTGTTGTTTAAAGTTTGCCACAAGCCACCTGGGAGACACACCAAACATGTGGAAGAAGGTGCTCTGGTCAGATGAAACCAAAATTGAACTTTTTGGCAACAATGCAAAACATTATGTTTGGCGTAAAAGCAACACAGCTCATCACCCTGACCACACCATACCCACTGTCAAACATGGTGGTGGCAGCATCATGGTTTGGATGGAAGATGGTTAAAATTGATGGGAAGATGGATGGAGCCAAATACAGGACCATTCTGGAAGAAAACCTGATGGAGTCTGCAAAAGACCTGAGACTGGGACGGAGATTTGTCTTCCAACAAGACAATGATCCAAAACATAAAGCAAAATCTACAATGGAATGGTTCAAAAATAAACATATCCAGGTGTTAGAATGGCCAAGTCAAAGTCCAGACCTGAATCCAATCGAGAATCTGTGGAAAGAACTGAAAACTGCTGTTCACAAATGCTCTCCATCCAACCTCACTGAGCTCGAGCTGTTTTGCAAGGAGGAATGGGAAAAAATTTCAGTCTCTCTGTGCAAAACTGATAGAGACATACCCCAAGCGACTTACAGCTGTAATCGCAGCAAAAGGTGGCGCTACAAAGTATTAACTCAATGGGGCTGAATAATTTTGCACGCCCAATTTTTCAGTTTTTGATTTGTTAAAAAAGTTTGAAATATCAAATAAATGTCGTTCCACTTCATGATTGTGTCCCACTTGTTGTTGATTCTTCCCCAAAAAATACAGTTTTATATCTTTATGTTTGAAGCCTGAAATGTGGCTAAAGGTCGCAAAGTTCAAGGGGGCTGAATACTTTCGCAAGGCACTGTAATACCCATAAACTGATGTCATAGTGAGTATATAATACCCATAAAACATAGTGAGTATATAATACTCATAAAACATAGTGAGTATATAATACTCATAAAACATAGTGAGTATATAATACCCATAAAACATAGTGAGTATATAATACTCATAAAACATAGTGAGTATATAATACCCATAAAACATAGTGAGTATATAATACTCATAAAACATAGTGAGTATATAATACTCATAAAACATAGTGAGTATATAATACTCATAAAACATAGTGAGTATATAATACTCATAAAACATAGTGAGTATATAATAATCATAAAACATAGTGAGTATATAATACTCATAAAACATAGTGAGTATATAATACTCATAAAACATAGTGAGTATATAATACTCATAAAACATAGTGAGTATATAATACTCATAAAACATAGTGAGTATATAATACTCATAAAACATAGTGAGTATATAATACTCATAAAACATGGTGAGTATATAATACTCATAAAACATAGTGAGTATATAATACTCATAAAGCATAGTGAGTATATAATACTCATAAAGCATAGTGAGTATATAATACCCATAAAATATAGTGAGTATATAATACTCATAAAATATAGTGAGTATATAATACTCATAAAATATAGTGAGTATATAATACTCATAAACTGATGTCATAGTGAGTATATAATACTCATAAAACATAGTGAGTATATAATACCCATAAAACATAGTGAGTATATAATACTCATAAAACATAGTGAGTATATAATACTCAAAAAACATAGTGAGTATATAATACCCATAAAACATAGTGAGTATATAATACTCATAAAACATAGTGAGTATATAATACTCAAACTGATGTCATAGTGAGTATATAATACTCATAAACTGATGTCATAGTGAGTATATAATACTCATAAAACATAGTGAGTATATAATACCCATAAAACATAGTGAGTATATAATACCCATAAAACATAGTGAGTATATAATACTCAAAAAACATAGTGAGTATATAATACCCATAAAACATAGTGAGTATATAATACTCATAAAACATAGTGAGTATATAATACTCAAACTGATGTCATAGTGAGTATATAATACTCATAAACTGATGTCATAGTGAGTATATAATACTCATAAAACATAGTGAGTATATAATACCCATAAAACATAGTGAGTATATAATACTCATAAAACATAGTGAGTATATAATACTCATAAAACATAGTGAGTATATAATACCCATAAAACATAGTGAGTATATAATACTCATAAAACATAGTGAGTATATAATACTCATAAACTGATGTCATAGTGAGTATATAATACTCATAAAACATAGTGAGTATATAATACTCATAAAATATAGTGAGTATATAATACTCATAAAATATAGTGAGTATATAATACTCATAAACTGATGTCATAGTGAGTATATAATACTCATAAAACATAGTGAGTATATAATACCCATAAAACATAGTGAGTATATAATACTCATAAAACATAGTGAGTATATAATACTCATAAAACATAGTGAGTATATAATACTCATAAAAAAAACATAGTGAGTATATAATACCCATACATAAAACATAGTGAGTATATAATACTCATAAAACATAGTGAGTATATAATACTCAAACTGATGTCATAGTGAGTATATAATACTCATAAACTGATGTCATAGTGAGTATATAATACTCATAAAACATAGTGAGTATATAATACTCATAAAACATAGTGAGTATATAATACTCATAAACTGATGTCATAGTGAGTATATAATACCCATAAAACATAGTGAGTATATAATACTCATGAAACATAGTGAGTATATAATACTCATAAAGCATAGTGAGTATATAATACTCATAAAACCTAGTGAGTATATAATACCCATAAAACATAGTGAGTATATAATACTCATAAAACATAGTGAGTATATAATACTCATAAAACATAGTGAGTATATAATACTCATAAAACATAGTGAGTATATAATACTCATAAAACATAGTGAGTATATAATACCCATAAAACATAGTGAGTATATAATACTCATAAAACATAGTGAGTATATAATACTCATAAAACATAGTGAGTATATAATACTCATAAAACATAGTGAGTATATAATACTCATAAAACATAGTGAGTATATAATACCCATAAAACATAGTGAGTATATAATACTCATAAAACATAGTGAGTATATAATACTCATAAAACATAGTGAGTATATAATACCCATAAAACATAGTGAGTATATAATACTCATAAAACATAGTGAGTATATAATACTCATAAACTGATGTCATAGTGAGTATATAATACTCATAAAACATAGTGAGTATATAATACTCATAAACTGATGTCATGGTGAGTATATAATACTCATAAAACATAGTGAGTATATAATACCCATAAAACATAGTGAGTATATAATACTCATAAAACATAGTGAGTATATAATACCCATAAAACATAGTGAGTATATAATACCCATAAAACATAGTGAGTATATAATACTCATAAAACATAGTGAGTATATAATACTCATAAAACATAGCGAGTATATAATACTCATAAAACATAGTGAGTATATAATACTCATAAACTGATGTCATAGTGAGTATATAATACCCATAAAACATAGTGGGTATATAATACTCATAAAACATAGTGAGTATATAATACTCATAAACTGATGTCATGGTGAGTATATAATACTCATAAAACATAGTGAGTATATAATACTCATAAAACATAGTGAGTATATAATACTCATAAAACATAGTGAGTATATAATACTCATAAAACATAGTGAGTATATAATACTCATAAAACATAGTGAGTATATAATACTCATAAAACATAGTGAGTATATAATACTCATAAAGCATAGTGAGTATATAATACTCATAAAACATAGTGAGTATATAATACTCATAAAACATAGTGAGTATATAATACTCATAAAACATAGTGAGTATATAATACTCATAAACTGATGTCATTGTGAGTATATAATACTCATAAAACACAGTGAGTATATAATACTCATAAACTGATGTCATTGTGAGTATATAATACTCATAAAACATAATGAAAGTCCTTTTATTTTTCTGACTTTCAATGTTTCAGCTGATCACATCTGATCTCTGATAGTATAACTGAGAGAGTGTGTTAGCTGAACTGAAGTAGTAGTGTTGTTGTTGTTGTTGCTGTTTACAGGTATGTGATAGAGTGTCCCAACTGTGGAGTGATCTACAGAAGTAGGCAGTACTGGTACGGGAACCAGGACCCAGTGGACACAGTGGTCAGGACTGAAATACAACACATCTGGCCTGGGGTAAGAACAACAGAGGGCTCCCCTACTTATGCCTGGGCCCGTTATTCATGCAGCGTCTCAGAGTAAGAGTGCTGTTCTATGGGCAGGTCCATGTCCTTTTAATCATTGGATCTAACAGGCAAAACTGATCCTTCATCAGCTCTCCTACTCTGAGAGAGATCTCTCCTACTCTGAGAGGGGAGGGGCATCTCTCCTACTCTGAGAGGCGAGGGGCATCACTCCTACTCTGAGAGGAGGGGCATCTCTCCTACTCTGAGAGGGGAGGGGCATCTCTCCTACTCTGAGAGGGGAGGGCATCTCTCCTACTCTGAGAGGGGAGGGGCATCTGATCCTACTCTGAGAGGGGAGGGGCATCTCTCCTACTCTGAGAGGGGAGGGGCATCTCTCCTACTCTGAGAGGGGAGGGGCATCTCTCCTACTCTGAGAGGCATCTCTCCTACTCTGAGAGGCGATGGGCATCTCTCCTCCTCTGAGAGGGGAGGGGCATCTCTCCTACTCTGAGAGGGGAGGGCATTTATCCTACTCTGAGAGGGGAGGGGCATCTCTAATACTCTGAGAGGAGGGGCATCTCTCCTACTCTGAGAGGGGAGGGGCATCTCTCCTACTCTGAGAGGGGAGGGGCATCTCCTACTCTGAGAGGGGAGGGGCATCTCCTACTCCAAGAGGCATCTCTCCTACTCTGAGAGGGGGGCATCTCTCCTACTCTGAGAGGGGAGGGGCATCTCTCCTACTCTGAGAGGGGAGGGGCATCTCTCCTACTCTGAGAGGGGAGGGGCATCTCCTACTCCGAGAGGCATCTCTCCTACTCTGAGAGGGGGGGCATCTCTCCTACTCTGAGAGGGGAGGGGCATCTCTCCTACTCTGAGAGGGGAGGGGCATCTCTCCTACTCTGAGAGGGGAGGGGCATCTCTCCTACTCTGAGAGGGGAGGGGCATCTCTCCTACTCTGAGAGGGGAGGGGCATCTCTCCTACTCTGAGAGGGGAGGGGCATCTCTCCTACTCTGAGAGGGGAGAGGCATCTCTCCTACTCTGAGAGGCGATGGGCATCTCTCCTCCTCTGAGAGGGGAGGGGCATCTCTCCTACTCTGAGAGGGGAGGGGCATCTCTCCTACTCTGAGAGGGGAGGGGCATCTCTCCTACTCTGAGAGGGGAGGGGCATCTCTCCTACTCTGAGAGGGGAGGGGCATCTCTCCTACTCTGAGAGGGGAGGGGCATCTCTCCTACTCTGAGAGGGAGGGGCATCTCCTACTCTGAGAGGCATCTCCTACTCTGGAGAGGAGTATATAATACTCATAAAACATAATGGGGCATGATCTCCTACTCTGAGAGGGGGGCATCTCTCCTACTCTGAGAGGGGGGGCATCTCTCCTACTACTGAGGGGAGGGGCATCTCTCCTACTCTGAGAGGGGAGGGGCATCTCTCCTACTCTGAGAGGGGAGGGGCATCTCTCCTACTCTGAGAGGGGAGGGGCATCTCTCCTACTCTGAGAGGGGAGGGGCATCTCTCCTACTCTGAGAGGGGAGGGGCATCTCTCCTACTCTGAGAGGGAGGGGCATCTCTCCTACTCTCTGATCTCTCCTACTCTGGAGGGGCATCTCTCCTACTCCTCTCCTACTCTGAGAGGAGGGGCATCTCTCCTACTCTGAGAGGGGGGCATCTCTCCTACTCAGAGGGGAGGGGCATCTCTCCTAATCTGAGAGGGGGAGGGGAGGGGCATCTCTCCTACTCTGAGAGGGGGGGCATCTCTCCTACTCTGAGAGGGGGGGCATCTCTCCTACTCTGAGAGGGGGGGGCATCTCTCCTACTCTGAGAGGGGAGGGGCATTTCTCCTACACTGAGAGGGGAGGGGCATTTCTCCTACACTGAGAGGGGATGGGCATTCTCCTACTCTGAGAGGGGGGCACTCTGAGAGGGAGGGCTCCTACTCTGAGAGGGGGGGCATCTCTCCTACTCTGAGAGGGGAGGGGGCATCTCTCCTACTCTGAGAGGGGAGGGGCATCTCTCCTACTCTGAGAGGGGAGGGGCATCTCTCCTACTCTGAGAGGGGAGGGGCATCTCTCCTACTCTGAGAGGGGGAGGGGCATCTCTCCTACTCTGAGAGGGGAGGGGCATCTCTCCTACTCTGAGAGGGGAGGGGCATCTCTCCTACTCTGAGAGGGGAGGGGCATCTCTCCTACTCTGAGAGGGGAGGGGCATCTCTCCTACTCTGAGAGGGGGGGGCATCTCTCCTCCCTCTGAGAGGAGGGGCATCTCTCCTCCTCTGAGACTCTGAGGGAGGGGCATCTCTCCTACTCTGAGAGGGGAGGGCATCTCCTACTCCGAGAGGCATCTCTCCTACTCTGAGAGGGGGGGGGCATCTCTCCTACTCTGAGAGGGGAGGGGCATCTCTCCTACTCTGAGAGGGGAGGGGCATCTCTCCTACTCTGAGAGGGGAGGGGGCATCTCCTACTCCGAGAGGCATCTCTCCTACTCTGAGAGGGGGGGGCATCTCTCCTACTCTGAGAGGGGAGGGGCATCTCTCCTACTCTGAGAGGGGAGGGGCATCTCTCCTACTCTGAGAGGGGAGGGGCATCTCTCCTACTCTGAGGGGAGGGGCATCTCTCCTACTCTGAGAGGGGAGGGGCATCTCTCCTACTCTGAGAGGCATCTCTCCTACTCTGAGAGGCGATGGGCATCTCTCCTCCTCTGAGAGGGGAGGGGCATCTCTCCTACTCTGAGAGGGGAGGGGCATCTCTCCTACTCTGAGAGGAGGGGCATCTCTCCTACTCTGAGAGGGGTGGGGCATCTCTCCTACTCTGAGAGGGGAGGGGCATCTCTCCTACTCTGAGAGGCATCTCTCCTACTCAGAGGGGAGGGGCATCTCTCCTACTCTGAGAGGCGATGGGCATCTCTCCTACTCTGAGAGGGGGCATCTCTCCTACTCTGAGAGGCGGGGGCATCTCTCCTACTCTGAGAGGGGGGGCATCTCTCCCTACTCTGAGAGGGGGGGCATCTCTTCTACTCTGAGAGGGGAGGGGCATCTCTCCTACTCTGAGAGGGGAGGGGCATCTCTCCTACTCTGAGAGGCATCTCTCCTACTCTGAGAGGGGGGGCATCTCTCCTACTCTGAGAGGCGAGGGGCATCTCTCCTACTCTGAGAGGGGGGGCATCTCTCCTACTCTGAGAGGGGAGGGGCATCTCTCCTACTCTGAGAGGGGAGGGGCATCTCTCCTACTCTGAGAGGGGGGGGCATCTCTCCTACTCTGAGGGGAGGGGCATCTCTCCTACTCTGAGAGGGGACTCTGAGAGGGGGGGCATCTCATTCTAGCCCTGCTGTAGAAGCTCTACACAGTTATTTTCTTTAGGCGAAGTCCCACACATTCCAGTTTGGCTGATGTTGAGAGAATGCATCTCTCCTACTCAGAGGGGAGGGGCATCTCTCCTAATCTGGAGAGGCGATGGGCATCTCTCCTACTCTGTAGAGGGGGGGCATCTCTCCTACTCTGAGAGGGGGGCATCTCTCCAAACTCTGAGAGGGGAGGGGCATTTCTCCTACACTGAGAGGGGATGGGCATTCTCCTACTCTGAGAGGGGGGGCATCTCTCCTACTCTGAGAGGGAATGGCATCTCTCCTACTCTGAGAGGGGGGCATCTCTCCTACTCTGAGAGGCATTTCTCCTGACTCTGAGAGGGAATGGCATCTCTCCTACTCTGAGAGGGGGCATCTCTCCTACTCTGAGAGGGAATGGCATCTCTCCTACTCTGTGAGGGGGGCATCTCTCCTACTCTGAGAGGGGAGGGGCATCTCTGTCTGAGAGGCGATGGGCATCTCTCCTACTCTGAGAGGGAGGGGCATCTCTCTTACTCTGAGACCTGTCTGGGAGGGGCATCTCTGACACCTGGTGATTTACTCGGGGCCTGAGAGGGGTCTGGGGCATTTACACTCTGAGACCTGTCTGGGGAGGGGCATCTCTCCTACTCTGAGAGGGGAGGGGCATCTCTCCTGACACTCTGAGAGGGCCTGTTGGAGGGGCATCTCTCCTACTCTGAGTGGGGAGGGCATCTCTCCTGTCTGGAGGGCCTGGGAGGGGCATCTCTCCTACTCTGAGAGGGGAAGGGCATCTCTCCTACTCTGAGAGGGGGGGGTCCTTGTTCTCACTTCATTCTAGCCCTGCTGTAGAAGCTCTACACAGTTATTTTCTTTAGGCGAAGTCCCACACATTCCAGAGGTGTCTGGTTGTTTCAGTTTGGCTGATGTTAAGCAGTTGTTTTAGTAAATGGATTAGAATGTACCACAATAAGCCATACATACTGACTGACCTCCCCGTCACTCCTGCTACCAGTCTTCCTCTCTCGTTCTCACTGGTGGTTTTATGTCAGTTGCTGTAAAGAGTCTCTCTGGGTTGGGGCGTTTGTATAAGAAAGCCTTGTGACGATATTTACTGTATTGGTAATAGGGCCTGTTGGTAATTCTGGATCCCATTATTTAATATGACACCTGTTTTTTATCTCACAAATGTTGATGCCCATGTAGAAGAATTGGTATGATGACAATAGTTTAAGACAAATTCTCATTTGTGGGTCTTCCTACACCAAACAAAAAATATCAACATGTTTCATGAGCTGAAATAAAAGATCCCAGAAATATTCCATATGCACACCTGTCTGGTATTTCTCTCAAATTTTGTGCACAAATTTGTTGGTGTGACATAACATATGACACCTGTCTGGTGATTTACAGGGTCTCAGGGCCTGTTGGTAATATGACACCTGTCTGGTGATTTACAGGGTCTCAGGGCCTGTTGGTAATATGACACCTGTCTGGTGATTTACAGGGTCTCGGGGCCTGTTGGTAATATGACACCTGTCTGGTGATTTACAGGGTCTCGGGGCCTGTTGGTAATATGACACCTGTCTGGTGATTTACAGGGTCTCAGGGCCTGTTGGTAATATGACACCTGTCTGGTGATTTACAGGGTCTCAGGGCCTGTTGGTAATATGACACCTGTCTGGTGATTTACAGGGTCTCAGGGCCTGTTGGTAATATGACACCTGTCTGGTGATTTACAGGGTCTCAGGGCCTGTTGGTAATATGACACCTGTCTGGTGATTTACAGGGTCTCAGGGCCTGTTGGTAATATGACACCTGTCTGGTGATTTACAGGGTCTCAGGGCCTGTTGGTAATATGACACCTGTCTGGTGATTTACAGGGTCTCAGGGCCTGTTGGTAATATGACACCTGTCTGGTGATTTACAGGGTCTCAGGGCCTGTTGGTAATATGACACCTGTCTGGTGATTTACAGGGTCTCAGGGCCTGTTGGTAATATGACACCTGTCTGGTGATTTACAGGGTCTCAGGGCCTGTTGGTAATATGACACCTGTCTGGTGATTTACAGGGTCTCAGGGCCTGTTGGTAATATGACACCTGTCTGGTGATTTACAGGGTCTCAGGGCCTGTTGGTAATATGACACCTGTCTGGTGATTTACAGGGTCTCAGGGCCTGTTGGTAATATGACACCTGTCTGGTGATTTACAGGGTCTCAGGGCCTGTTGGTAATATGACACCTGTCTGGTGATTTACAGGGTCTCAGGGCCTGTTGGTAATATGACACCTGTCTGGTGATTTACAGGGTCTCAGGGCCTGTTGGTAATATGACACCTGTCTGGTGATTTACAGGGTCTCAGGGCCTGTTGGTAATATGACACCTGTCTGGTGATTTACAGGGTCTCAGGGCCTGTTGGTAATATGACACCTGTCTGGTGATTTACAGGGTCTCAGGGCCTGTTGGTAATATGACACCTGTCTGGTGATTTACAGGGTCTCAGGGCCTGTTGGTAATATGACACCTGTCTGGTGATTTACAGGGTCTCAGGGCCTGTTGGTAATATGACACCTGTCTGGTGATTTACAGGGTCTCAGGGCCTGTTGGTAATATGACACCTGTCTGGTGATTTACAGGGTCTCAGGGCCTGTTGGTAATATGACACCTGTCTGGTGATTTACAGGGTCTCAGGGCCTGTTGGTAATATGACACCTGTCTGGTGATTTACAGGGTCTCAGGGCCTGTTGGTAATATGACACCTGTCTGGTGATTTACAGGGTCTCAGGGCCTGTTGGTAATATGACACCTGTCTGGTGATTTACAGGGTCTCGGGGCCTGTTGGTAATATGACACCTGTCTGGTGATTTACAGGGTCTCGGGGCCTGTTGGTAATATGACACCTGTCTGGTGATTTACAGGGTCTCAGGGCCTGTTGGTAATATGACACCTGTCTGGTGATTTACAGGGTCTCAGGGCCTGTTGGTAATATGACACCTGTCTGGTGATTTACAGGGTCTCGGGGCCTGTTGGTAATATGACACCTGTCTGGTGATTTACAGGGTCTCAGGGCCTGTTGGTAATATGACACCTGTCTGGTGATTTACAGGGTCTCAGGGCCTGTTGGTAATATGACACCTGTCTGGTGATTTACAGGGTCTCAGGGCCTGTTGGTAATATGACACCTGTCTGGTGATTTACAGGGTCTCGGGGCCTGTTGGTAATATGACACCTGTCTGGTGATTTACAGGGTCTCAGGGCCTGTTGGTAATATGACACCTGTCTGGTGATTTACAGGGTCTCAGGGCCTGTTGGTAATATGACACCTGTCTGGTGATTTACAGGGTCTCGGGGCCTGTTGGTAATATGACACCTGTCTGGTGATTTACAGGGTCTCAGGGCCTGTTGGTAATATGACACCTGTCTGGTGATTTACAGGGTCTCAGGGCCTGTTGGTAATATGACACCTGTCTGGTGATTTACAGGGTCTCAGGGCCTGTTGGTAATATGACACCTGTCTGGTGATTTACAGGGTCTCGGGGCCTGTTGGTAATATGACACCTGTCTGGTGATTTACAGGGTCTCAGGGCCTGTTGGTAATATGACACCTGTCTGGTGATTTACAGGGTCTCAGGGCCTGTTGGTAATATGACACCTGTCTGGTGATTTACAGGGTCTCAGGGCCTGTTGGTAATATGACACCTGTCTGGTGATTTACAGGGTCTCAGGGCCTGTTGGTAATATGACACCTGTCTGGTGATTTACAGGGTCTCGGGGCCTGTTGGTAATATGACACCTGTCTGGTGATTTACAGGGTCTCAGGGCCTGTTGGTAATATGACACCTGTCTGGTGATTTACAGGGTCTCGGGGCCTGTTGGTAATATGACACCTGTCTGGTGATTTACAGGGTCTCAGGGCCTGTTGGTAATATGACACCTGCCTTCTGTTTCAGATTACTTGCTCTAACCAGTTTGTTGAATATGTCAATACATTAATTACTTTCTAAATTAATGCAATTTTTGTCTTCTTTAAATTTGGTCAAAAATAACTGTAAATCAAGTTTTCAATTTCCATGCTATATTTAACGTTGCCTATTATTCACAAATACTACTTTTATTCCACTTGTATGAGGGCGAGACGAGGTAGGGTTTAGGTTCTGGTCCACTTGTATGAGGGCGAGACGAGGTTGAGTTTCGGTTCTGGTCCACTTGTATGAGGGCGAGAGGGGGTAGGGTTTAGGTTCTGGTCCACTTGTATGAGGGCGAGACGAGGTAGAGTTTAGGTTCTGGTCCACTTGTATGAGGGCTAGACGGGGTAGGGTTTAGGTTCTGGTCCACTTGTATGAGGGCTAGACGGGGTAGGGTTTAGGTTCTGGTCCACTTGTATGAGGGCTAGACGGGGTAGGGTTTAGGTTCTGGTCCACTTGTATGAGGGCGAGACAGGGTAGAGTTAGGTTCTGGTCCACTTGTATGAGGGATTTATGCGACGGGGTAGAGTTTAGGTTCTGGTCCAGTTGTATGAGGGCGAGACGGGGTAGGGTTTAGGTTCTGGTCCACTTGTATGAGGGCGAGACGGGGTATGGTTTAGGTTCTGGTCCACTTGTATGAGGGCTAGACGGGGTAGGGTTTAGGTTCTGGTCCACTTGTATGAGGACGAGACGAGGTAGTTTAGGTTCTGGTCCACTTGTATGAGGGCGAGACGGGGTAGAGTTAGGTTCTGGTCCACTTGTATGAGGGCGAGACGGGGTAGGGTTTAGGTTCTGGTCCACTTGTATGAGGGCGAGAGGACATGACCATAAAGACATTGATTTGTTTCTTGCTCCATATTTGTAATGTCTTGGTGGACTGCAACTGTTTCCCTGTGTAGAGCAATATGTACACCTACCAGGAGAGTCACCCTTCACCCTGCCAATAACAATGTCTCTCACCTCCATCCCCCTCGCTCTCTCTCTCCCCCTTCTCTCTCCTCCCTCTTCTTCTCTCTCCCCCTTCTCTCTCCTCCCTCTTCTCTCTCCCCCTTCTCTTTCCTCCCTCTTCTCTTCTCCTCCCCCTTCTCTTTCCTCCCTCTTCTCCTCCCCCTTCTCTCTCCTCCCTCTTCTCTCTCCCCTTCTCTCTCCTCTCTCTTTTCTCTCCCCCTTCTCTCTCCCTCTCTTTCTCTCCCTCTTCTCTCTCCCCCTTCTCTCTCCTTGCTCTTCTCTCTCCCCCTTCTCTTTCCTCCCTCTTCTCTCTCCTCGCTCTTCTCTTTCCTCCCCTTCTCTCTCCCTCTTCTCTCTCCTCCCCCTTCTCTTTCCTCCCTCTTCCTATCTCCCCCTTCTCTTTCTCTCATCTCTCCCCTTCTCCCTCCTCCCCTCCCTTCTCTCCCTTGCTCTTGCCCCTTTTCTCTCTCCTCCCTCTTCTCTCTCCCCTCTCTCCTCCTTCTCTTTCCTCCCTCTTCTCTCTCCCCCTTCTCTCTCCTCGCTCTTCTCTCTCCCCCTTCTCTCCTCGCTCTTCTCTCTCCCCTTCTCTCTCCTCCCGCTTCTCTCTCCCCCTTCTCTCCTCACTCTTCTCTCTCCCTTTCTCCCTCTTTTCTCTCCTCTCCTCTTCTCTCATCCCCCTTCCCTCCTCCCTCTTCCTCCCTTCTCTCCCTTGCTCTTGCCCCTTCTCTCCCTTCTCTCCCTTGCTCTTGCCCACTTCTCTCGCTCACTGCTTCTCCACCCCCTCTCTCCTCCCTCTTCTCTCTCCCCCTCCCTCTTCTCTCCCTCTCTCCTTCTCCCGTCTCTCTCTCCTCTCCAGTCGGATGGTTTTCTGAAGGACAACAACAATGCAGCTCAGCGACTGTTGGACGGTGTGAACTACATCTCCCAGAGTGTGTCAGAGCTCAGTGTGAAACCTGCCAAAGCCGTCACTTCCTGGCTGACCGACCAGATTGCCCCGGCCTACTGGAAACCCAACTCCCTCATCCTGGTACGTGGTCCTCACAGCCATCGGGACACACAGGTTTAGACACAGCGTGGATCCGATCATGGGATCCCATTCCTAGCCAGTCATTCCCTAAATTGAGGTATTATGCCTCATCTGTGCAGTGAACATGTTTGGACATATTCATGTTGTCATGGATTATTGTTTGACTGTGTAAAGACTGTCCATTTCTCTTATGACTGTGTAAAGGGGCGGCAGGGTAGCCTAGTGGTTAGAGTGTTGGACTAGTAACCGAAAGGTTGCAAGTTCAAATCCCCGAGCTGACAAGGTACAAATCTGTCGTTCTGCCCCTGAACAGGCAGTTAACCCACTGCTCCTAGGCCGTCATTGAAAATAAGAATTTGTTCTTAACTGACTTGCCTGGTTAAATAAAGGTAAAATAAATAAAACATATATATAAAAAAAGACTGTCCATTTCTCTTATGTGTGCTTGTGTTTTCAGCCTGTGATATAATCTCTCTCCTGTGCTCTCTGTGTCCTCTGTACTCTCTGTGTCCTCTGTACTCTCTGTGTCTCTGTACTCTCTGTGTCTCTGTACTCTCTGTGTTCTGTGTCTCTGTGTCTCTGTGGTCTCTGTGTCTCTGTACTCTCTGTGTCTCTGTGTCTCTGTGCTCTCTGTGTCTCTGTGGTCTCTGTGTCTCCGTGTCTCTGTGGTCTCTGTGTCCTCTGTGCTCTCTGTGTCTCTGTGCTCTCTGTGTCTCTGTGTCTCTGTGCTCTCTGTGTCTCTGTGTCCTCTGTGCTCTCTGTGGTCTTCGTGTCTCTGTGGTCTCCGTGTCTCTGTAACAGAAATGTTCTAAGTGCAGTGAGGTGTTCCAGGACAACGATACTAAGCACCACTGCCGTGCCTGTGGAGAGGGCTTCTGTGACGGCTGCTCCACCAAGAACCGCCCTGTTCCTGAGAGGGGCTGGGGGCTCGCCCCCGTACGGGTCTGTGATGCCTGCTTTCTGAACCGCATCGTCTCAGAAGGTGAGGACGTCGTTGCATATTACATTTACATTTAAGTCATTTAGCAGACGCTCTTATCCAGAGCGACTTACAAATTGGTGAATTCACCTTCTGACATCCAGTATCAAACATGATGTCGACAGTTATCCTATGATGTCCCAATAGGTCTTTAAAGAATACTCTTAGAAAAACCTGGATGTCACATGAACATCAACATTAGGCGGTAAATCATCAAATCATATGTTATTTGTCACATGCGCCGAATATAACGGGTGTAGTAGACCTCACAGTGAAATGCTGAATACAACAGGTGTAGGTAGACCTCACAGTGAAATGCTGAATACAACAGGTGTAGTAGACCTCACAGTGAAATGCTGAATACAACAGGTGTAGTAGACCTCACAGTGAAATGCTGAATATAACAGGTGTAGTAGACCTTACAGTGAAATGATGAATACAACAGGTGTAGTAGACCTCACAGTGAAATGCTGAATACAACAGGTGTAGTAGACCTCACAGTGAAATGCTGAATACAACAGGTGTAGTAGACCTCACAGTGAAATGCTGAATACAACAGGTGTAGTGAAATGCTGACCTTCACAGTGAAATGCTGAATACAACAGGTGTAGTAGACCTCACAGTGAAATGCTGAACACAACAGGTGTACAACAGGTGTAGACCTCACAGTGAAATGCTGAATACAACAGGTGTAGTAGACCTCACAGTGAAATGCTGAATATAACAGGTGTAGTAGACCTCACAGTGAAATGCTGAATACAACAGGTGTAGTAGACCTCACAGTGAAATGCTGAACACAACAGGTGTAGTAGACCTCACAGTGAAATGCTGAATACTCACAGGTGTAGTAGACCTCACAGTGAAATGCTGAATACAACAGGTGTAGTAGACCTCACAGTGAAATGCTGAATACAACAGGTGTAGTAGACCTCACAGTGAAATGCTGAATACAACAGGTGTAGTAGACCTCACAGTGAAATGCTGAATACAACAGGTGTAGTAGACCTCACAGTGAAATGATGAATACAACAGGTGTAGTAGACCTCACAGTGAAATGCTGAATACAACAGGTGTAGTAGACCTCACAGTGAAATGCTGAATACAACAGGTGTAGTAGACCTCACAGTGAAATGCTGAATACAACAGGTGTAGTAGACCTCACAGTGAAATGCTGAATACAACAGGTGTAGTAGACCTCACAGTGAAATGCTGAATATAACAGGTGTAGTAGACCTTACAGTGAAATGCTGAATACAACAGGTGTAGTAGACCTCACAGTGAAATGCTGAATACAACAGGTGTAGTAGGCCTTAGTAGACCTCACAGTGAAATGCTGAATACAACAGGTGTAGTAGACCTCACAGTGAAATGCTGAATACAACAGGTGTAGTAGACCTCACAGTGAAATGCTGAATACAACAGGTGTAGTAGACCTTACAGTGAAATGCTGAATACAACAGGTGTAGTAGACCTCACAGTGAAATGCTGAATACAACAGGTGTAGTAGACCTCACAGTGAAATGCTGAATACAACAGGTGTAGTAGACCTCACAGTGAAATGCTGAATACAACAGGTGTAGTAGACCTCACAGTGAAATGCTGAATACAACAGGTGTAGTAGACCTCACAGTGAAATGCTGAATACAACAGGTGTAGGTAGACCTCACAGTGAAATGCTGAATACAACAGGTGTAGTAGACCTCACAGTGAAATGCTGAATACAACAGGTGTAGTAGACCTCACAGTGAAATGCTGAATACAACAGGTGTAGTAGACCTCACAGTGAAATGCTGAATACAACAGGTGTAGTAGACCTCACAGTGAAATGCTGAATACAACAGGTGTAGTAGACCTCACAGTAAAATGCTGAATACAACAGGTGTAGTAGACCTCACAGTGAAATGCTGAATACAACAGGTGTAGTAGACCTCACAGTGAAATGCTGAATACAACAGGTGTAGTAGACCTCACAGTGAAACGCTGAATACAACAGGTGTAGTAGACCTCACAGTGAAATGCTGAATACAACAGGTGTAGTAGACCTCACAGTGAAATGCTGAATACAACAGGTGTAGTAGACCTCCCAGTGAAATGCTGAATACAACAGGTGTAGTAGACCTCACAGTGAAATGCTGAATACAACAGGTGTAGTAGACCTCACAGTGAAATGCTGAATACAACAGGTGTAGTAGACCTCACAGTGAAATACTGAAATACAGTTGTAGTAACCTCAGGTCTGAATATAACAGGTGCAGTAGACCTTACAGTGAAATGCTGAATATAACAGGTGCAGTAGACTAAACGCTTACTGACAGACCATTAACCAACAATGCAATTTTAAGAATAAACAAGTGTTAAGTATTTACTAAATAAATTGAAGTAAACAATAAATAATAAAATAACAGTAATGAGGCTGTATAGAGGAGGTACCGGCAGAGTCAATGTGCGGGGGGCACAGGTTAGTCGAGGTAACATGTTGGTTTTACAGACTCGGTCAGGGACAGGTTGAAAATGTCAGTGAAGACACCTGCCAGTTGGTCAGCTCATGCTCTGAGTACACATCCTGGTAATCCGTCTGGCCCTGTGTCCTTGTGAATGTTGACCTGTTTAAAGGTTTTACATCGGCTACGGAGAGCGTGATCACACAGTCCTCCGGAAACAGCTGGTGCTCTCATGCATGCTTCAGTGTTGCTTGCCTCAATGTTTTCCCCCTTTTTACTTTTTGTTTTTCCTTCTCTTATTTTCTGGTTGCCATATCTTATGAATAATATTTGTTTCTCCTTCCTTCTGTGTGTGTGTTGCAGAGCTGCTGGATGCAGCGTTGGAGGAGGAGGAAGGAGGGACACTCAGTAGGAGAGTAGGAGAGGCTGTTCAGAATACACTGGGAGCTGTGGTCACTGCTACATACATCCCTCTGGGTGAGTACTGTAGTCTAGATTACGCTGTGGTCACTGCTACATACATCCCTCTGGGTGAGTACTGTAGTCTAGATTACGCTGTGGTCACTGCTACATACATCCCTCTGGGTGAGTACTGTAGTCTAGATTACGCTGTGGTCACCAATACATACATCCCTCTGGGTGAGTACTGTAGTCTAGATTACGCTGTGGTCACCAATACATACATCCCTCTGGGTGAGTACTGTAGCCCTCTGGGTGAGTACTGTAGCCCTCTGGGTGAGTACTGTAGTCTAGATTACGCTGTGGTCACTGCTACATACATCCCTCTGGGTGAGTACTGCAGTCTAGATTACGCTGTGGTCACCAATAGACCTCACAGTGAAATGCGGTCACGCGACTCCCTGTGCAGCAGGCCGCGGTCACGCGACTCCCTGTGCAGCAGGCCGCGGTCACGCGACTCCCTGTGCAGCAGGCCGCGGTCACGCGACTCCCTGTGCAGCAGGCCGCGGTCACGCGACTCCCTGTGCAGCAGGCCGCGGTCACGCGACTCCCTGTGCAGCAGGCCGCGGTCACGCGACTCCCTGTGCAGCAGGCCGCGGTCACGCGACTCCCTGTGCAGCAGGCCGCGGTCACGCGACTCCCTGTGCAGCAGGCCGCGGTCACGCGACTCCCTGTGCAGCAGGCCGCGGTCACGCGACTCCCTGTGCAGCAGGCCGCGGTCACGCGACTCCCTGTGCAGCAGGCCGCGGTCACGCGACTCCCTGTGCAGCAGGCCGCGGTCACGCGACTCCCTGTGCAGCAGGCCGCGGTCACGCGACTCCCTGTGCAGCAGGCCGCGGTCACGCGACTCCCTGTGCAGCAGGCCGCGGTCACGCGACTCCCTGTGCAGCAGGCCGCGGTCACGCGACTCCCTGTGCAGCAGGCCGCGGTCACGCGACTCCCTGTGCAGCAGGCCGCGGTCACGCGACTCCCTGTGCAGCAGGCCGCGGTCACGCGACTCCCTGTGCAGCAGGCCGCGGTCACGGACTCCCTGTCACGCGACTCCCTGTGCAGCAGGCCGCGGTCACGCGACTCCCTGTGCAGCAGGCCGCGGGCCACGCGACTCCCTGGGCAGCAGGCCGCGGTCACGCGACTCCTGGGCAGCAGGCCGCGGTCACGCGACTCCCTGGGCAGCAGGCCGCGGTCACGCGACTCCCTGGGCAGCAGGCCGCGGTCACGCGACTCCCTGGGCAGCAGGCCGCGGTCACGCGACTCCCTGTGCAGCAGGCCGCGGTCACGCGACTCCCTGTGCAGCAGGCCGCGGTCACGCGACTCCCTGTGCAGCAGGCCGCGGTCACGCGACTCCCTGTGCAGCAGGCCGCGGTCACGCGACTCCCTGGGCAGCAGGCCGCGGTCACGCGACTCCCTGGGCAGCAGGCCGCGGTCACGCGACTCCTGTGCAGCAGGCCAGCAGGCCGCGGCCGCGGTCACGCGACTCCCTGTGCAGCAGGCCGCGGTCACGCGACTCCCTGGGCAGCAGGCCGCGGTCACGCGACTCCCTGGGCAGCAGGCCGCGGTCACGCGACTCCCTGGGCAGCAGGCCGCGGTCACGCGACTCCCTGGGCAGCAGGCCGCTGTGCAGCAGGCCGCGGTCTCCCTGTGCAGCAGGCCGCGGTCACGCGACTCCCTGTGCAGCAGGCCGACTCCCTGTGCAGCAGGCCGCGCGACTCCCTGTGCAGCAGGCCGCGGTCACGCGACTCCCTGTGCAGCAGGCCGCGGTCACGCGACTCCCTGTGCAGCAGGCCGCGGTCACGCGACTCCCTGTGCAGCAGGCCGCGGTCACGCGACTCCCTGTGCAGCAGGCCGCGGTCACGCGACTCCCTGTGCAGCAGGCCGCGGTCACGCGACTCCCTGTGCAGCAGGCCGCGGTCACGCGACTCCCTGTGCAGCAGGCCGCGGTCACGCGACTCCCTGTCTGTAGGAGCAGGGTGGTGTACGTAATTAACTGCAAGGTCAATAAGAGAGAAGGTTGAACAGATTTAAAGGTGCAATATGCAGAAATCACTCCGCCTTCTCCCGAGTGCTAAAATTCTAAATGGTTTGCCTGAGTTCAGTGTATGTGACAAAACAAGCAGTCATTGTATCATCTAAAAAATATATTTTCATTAAACCAAAAATACATTTTCAGCTGTTTTGAAGCTGGATTACAAAAATAACAGACGCCAACAAAAACAACTGAATTTAAGACCGGGAAGCATAGAAATAGAGCGGATATGCAGCTTGCTTTCAATGAGAATGACAGATCTATAACTCGCGCTTCTATGTGAATTTGGTCGGGTCGCCCAAAAATTGACATATATTGTAGCTTTTAATAGAGGCTTAAGAGGGAAAACTGTGATGGGTCACTTTGACATAGCCATGTCTTCCAAAACTAAAGTGTGTGCGTGTCTGGGTATAACTGTGTGTCCTCTCCTCTCCCTCCTAGGTCTGATGAAGGATGCAGCTCGTCCAGCCTACTGGGTTCCAGACCAAGATATCCGATGCTGCTGTGAGTGTCAGAGAGACTTCTCTGCCCCGCGTCTCTCCATCCACCACTGCAGGGCCTGCGGCCAGGGAGGGTGGGTCGACTGCTCCCCTGAACGCAGAGCGGTGCCCTCTAGGGGTTGGGACCACCCGGTGCGTGTCTGCAACACCTGCCTCCAGAAACCGGGGGGACCTCTAGTAGGAGATAGGGAACATATTGGCACCCTATTCAAAAGTAGGGCACTATATATGGACTGGGACGCAACCAGAGAGACAGTTAAGGGTTGTGTTCATTAGGCTCGAAATGGAAGAAAATACTCCAAAACAGGGAGGGAACTATCTGTACTTGTCCAATAAGAAAGCTTCTAAACCTTTTTTTTTGCTACTACGGTGTGCCCTAATGAACACGACCCAGGTTCCACCTAACGCTGTGGAACTCCCAGTCTCTCTGTGGCTCGGGCCAGGGAGTTCTTGTTAGTCATTGTGATGTCATCCGTCCTAAAGCCATTGGGTGTCACTTCATCCGAGAGGGAGAGAGTTACGTTCCATGGCTTTAAAGAAGTCCATTCCATGTTTTAAGATGATTAGCCTGAATAACTACCAATCTGTATAATAATCTCGGACGCTGGGTGGTTGTATATGAGCTTTTTAAACGGCACAGACAGACAATAATAGAATAGCGTTAATTCCATATATACACTACCAGTCAAAAGTTTGGACACACCTACTCATTCAAGGGTTTTTCTTTATTTTCTACATTGTAGAATAATAGTGAAGACATCAAAACTATGAAATAACACATAGAATCATGTAGTAACCAAAAAAACGTGTTCAACAAATCAAGCATTCCAGGTGAAGCTGGTTGAGAGAATGCCAAGAGTGTGCAACGCTGTCAAGGCAAAGGGTGGCTACTTTGAAGAATCTCAAATACATTTTGATTTGTTTAACACTTTTTTGACTGTAATAATATGAGAAGTTTACTACAGTGGGGGAAAAGTGATTTGTTTTGTATAACATGGCCTCTTTTTGTTTTGTAAACAGTATACAATACTATCTCAAGCCCCATTTCTACCTGGTGCTAACATGGGTCCTGATCTTGACTACATTCTGATTTTCCCACATTTCTAAAAATGTGTCCGTTATCCATCCACTGTGTCCGTTATCCATCTACTGTGTCCGTTATTCATCCACTGTGTCTGCGTTGTGACCAAATTTCTTCGTCCACTTTATCAAAAATGATTTCACAGCTATTCTTTCAAAAACATTATATATTTTAAAGACACATATTGATGTAATCAGTCAATCGTGCCACCTGTCGATGATTTAAATGGTTTCTCTGTCCAGATCTGTCGACACTTGTAAGATATCCAGACAATGAGCGTCTGACTACCTCCAGGGGTGGGCAGGATGATCGGATCACAATGAGTCTTTTTTGATCGTCTACACCAGTCTGAAAATGTGGGCACAATCAGAATGTGGACAAGATCAGGACAAAGGACGCAAGTTAAAACCAGGTATAAACAGGGCTGCAGACTGACTGTCGAATAGATTGCTGAGTGGGAACCATGGAACCATGGAATGATTAGAATGTGAACCATTCTAATTCTACAATATAAGTTGCCTTCAAATAGTGAATGGCTCACAGTGTGTAGAATAGCTTGATTGAAAGGATATCAACACTCTTTGGGGCTGGACCCTGAAACATTCAGTTCATAGTATATAAACCATCACACCACCTGAGACTGTGGTAGCTAGCTGTGCTTAATAATATTAGCTGAAATTATCTAGCCTGGTCTCAGATCTGTTCGTGCTGTTTTGATGACACTTACAATAGGAGTTGGCGAAACACATTTTAGGTCCCAGGCTAAAAAGTATGGGGTAGGTGCAGAGGAACTGACTGGAATCACTGGAACAGGCATCATCTCATATAGAACACTGCTTAAGATAGACTGAAGATCAGAACCATTTGTCTGTTTTAATGTACCATGTGTGCTTACGTAATAAACTTGACAACCTCAGGGTGTGGTTCTAGAACAAGCAGAACCTCAAAGTGTGTGTGTCATCATTTTTTATTTTTTTAAAGCAGACTGGTTATGTGGAGGTCTGTTGACAATGCTATTTTTATTTTATAATTCCATGCCATCCATTCAATCACCATGGATAAAATATGTTGTTTTGAATCGTATAAACATCAATCATTTAAATCTGTTTCGGATGAATAATTACCGTTATTATTATAAAGACAAAAGAAACAACTTCAATAATAGCAGTTGATGAATTGCAGTTTCTGTGGACATAATTCAGGGTTCACTGGTAGACAAATATAGTAGAGAGTCCTGGATCCATGTTCCGGCAGTCCATCTGCAGCTCTACGGTCAGACCCAATGCTCTCCTTGACGTCTTGAAGCTCCAGGCTGATAACTTTAGGCAGTAAGAGTCCTCTTCAATCCAGTTACTTTGCAAAGAAAATTTCAGCCACTACCCCTCCTCCCTCCTGGCTGCCTCAGCCACTATCCCTCCTGGCTGCCTCAGCCACTACCCCTCCTCCCTCCTGGCTGCCTCAGCCACTACCCCTCCTCCCTCCTGGCTGCCTCAGCCACTACCCCTCCTCCCTCCTGGCTGCCTCAGCCACTACCCCTCCTCCCTCCTGGCTGCCTCAGCCACTACCCCTCCTCCCTCCTGGCTGCCTCAGCCACTACCCCCTCCTCCCTCCTGGCTGCCTCAGCCACTACCCCTCCTCCCTCCTGGCTGCCTCAGCCACTCCCTCCCCCTCCTCCCCTCCTGGCTGCCTCAGCCACTACCCCTCCTCCCTCCTGGCTGCCTCAGCCACTACCCCTCCTCCCTCCTGGCTGCCTCAGCCACTACCCCTCCTCCCTCCTGGCTGCCTCCAGCCACTACCCCTCCTCCCTCCTGGCTGCCTCAGCCACTACCCCTCCTCCCTCCTGGCTGCCTCAGCCACTACCCCTCCTCCCTCCTGGCTGCCACTACCCCTCCTCCCTCCTGGCAGCCACTACCCCTCCTCCCTCCTGGCAGCCACTACCCCTCCTCCCTCCTGGTAGCCACTACCCCTCCTCCCTCCTGGTAGCCTCCCTCCCCCTCCTCCCTCCTGGTAGCCACTACCCCTCCTCCCTCCTGGTAGCCACTACCCCTCCTCCCTCCTGGTAGCCACTTCCCCCTCCTCCCTCCTGGTAGTCACTGTTATAAGAGAAGTAATACAGATCGTGCCTGACAGCCATGAGGAGACCAGGCAGGCCTCTGTTGCCTCCTAGCTGAGAAGAGAAGACCACGCTGGGGATCATGTCCTTTCCAGCAGGGTGGGGAGATGGGATGGTCCTCAGGAGCTGGCCGTCCCCAAAGACCACAGACGGGTGTAGCAGTCCTGACCCACTGGAGAAGACAAACGGAAAAGGGCAAGACACTTGTCATTCTTCTCTCATTTCATTTGACATGTACATTTCAGTAATTTAGCAGGCACTTTTCTGAAACGTTTATTCGGATCCTCGTTGGCTTTTGCAGAAGCATCAGCTACTCTTCCTGGGGTCCACAAATATAAATATATAAAAAAAGACAAGTAGCAAAACACTGATAGACACTGAAGGACAGTCACACACACATTTAAAATACAACAAAACACTGATAGACACTGAAGGACAGTCACACACACATTTAAAATACAACAAAACACAGACACTGAAGGACAGTCACACACACATTTAAAATACAACAAAACACTGATAGAAACTGAAGGACAGTCACACACACATTTAAAATACAACAAAACACTGATAGACACTGAAGGACAGTCACACACACACATTTAAAATACAACAAAACACTGAGACACTGAAGGACAGTCACACATTTAAAATACAACAAAACACTGATTGACTGTCCTTCAGTGTCACACACATTTAAAATACAACAAAATGAGGTGTGTCCGCTGCTGTTCCATGAGATGTTGTTTAATCCGTTTTTTTAAAGGTCATTTTGCTGTTTGCTTGAGTAATTGGAGATGGGAGTTCCATGCGATCATGGCTCTTTAAAAAACGGTTCTATTTGGTATTCTATGGGGTTCTATTTGGCATTCTATGGGGTTCTATTTGGCACTCTATGGGGTTCTATTTGGTATTCTATGAGGTTCTATTTGTGCCTTGAATTCTTTTTGGACTTGGAGACCCCTGGTGGCATGTCTTGTTGGGTATGTATGGGTGGTCTGAGCTGACACCCATACAGGCAATCTGGAATGTATCATAACAGTAATATTTCTCATAAAAACTCTTGAGAGAGAGAAGCAGTTAGTCAAATCAAGTGTATTTATAAAGGTCCTTCTTACATCAGCTGATGTCACAAAGTGCTGTACAGAAACCCAGCCTAAAACCCCAAACAGCAAGCAATGCAGGTGTAGAAGAACCTTTCATCAACCAAGAAAGACTGGATTGCATGTTGATGCCGGGAAAATGATGGTGTTGCAGTCGTGGGTGAACAGGAGGGGACTGAGTACGCACCCATGGGGAGCTCCAGTGTTGAGGATCAGCGTGGCCGATGTGTTGCTACCTACCCTCACCACCTGGGGGCGGCCTGTCAGGAAGTCCAGGATCCAGTTGCAGAGGGAGGTGTTTAGTCCCAGGATCCTTAGCTTATTGATGAGCTTTGAGGGCACTATGGTGTTGAACGCTGAGCTGTAGTCAATGAACAGCATTCTCACATAGGTGTTCCTTTTGTCCAGTTGGGAAAGGGAGTGCAATAGAGATTGCATCATCCGTAGATCTGTTAAGGCGGTATGCAAATTGGGTTGCCTTTGTGTTCTTGGGCACAGGGACGATGGTGGTCTGCTTGAAGCATGTTGGTATTACAGACTCAATCAGGGACATGTTGAAAATGTCAGTGAAGACACCTGCCAGTTGGTCAGCACATGCCCGGAGCACACGTCCTGGTAATCTGTCTGGCCTTGCAGCCTTGTGTATGTTGACCTGTTTAAAGGTCTTACTCACGTCGGCTACGGAGAGCGTGTTCACACAGTCATCTGGAAATGCTGATTGCTCTCATGCCTCAGTGTTGCTTGCCTCGAAGCAAGCATAGAAGTGATTTAGCTCGTCTGGTAGGCTCGTCACTGGGCAGCTCTTGGCTGTGCTTCCCTATTGTAGTCTGTAATAGTTTGCAAGCCCTGCCACATCCGACGAGCGTCCGGTGGAGTATGATTCAATCTTAGTCCTGTATTGATGCTTTGCCTGTTTGATGGTTCGTCGCAGGGCACAGCGGGATTTCTTGTAAGCTTCCCGGTTAGAGTCTCACACCTTGAAAGCGGCAGCTCTACCCTTTAGCTCAGTGCGAATGTTGCCTGTAATCCATGGCTTCTGGTTGGGGTATGTACGTACAGTCACTGTGGGGACGACGTCCTCGATGCACTTATTGACGAAGCCAGTGGCTGATGTGGTGTACTACTCAATGCCATCGGAAGAATCCCGGAACATATTCCAGTCCAGTAGTTTAGCATCTGCTTCACCTGACCACTTTTTTATTGATCCAGTGCTTCCTGCTTTAATTTTTGCTTGTAAGCAGGAATCAGGAGGATAGAGTTGTGGTCAGATTTAACAAATGGAGGGCTAGGGAGAGCTTTGTACGCGTCTCTGTGTGTGGAGTACAGGTGATGTAGAATTTTTTAAGGCCCTGTAACCTACCAGCCATCAGCAGTAAGGCCCTGTAACCTACCAAACCTACCAGCCATCAGCAGTAAGGCCCTGTAACCTACCAGCCATCAGCAGTAAGGCCCTGTAACCTACCAGCCATCAGCAGTAAGGCCCTGTAACCTACCAGCCATCAGCAGTAAGGCCCTGTAACCTACCAGCCATCAGCAGTAAGGCCCTGTAACCTACCAGCCATCAGCAGTAAGGCCCTGTAACCTACCAGTCATCAGCAGTAAGGCCCTGTAACCTACCAGCCATCAGCAGTAAGGCCCTGTAACCTACCAGCCATCAGCAGTAAGGCCCTGTAACCTACCAGCCATCAGCAGTAAGGCCCTGTAACCTACCAGCCATCAGCAGTAAGGCCCTGTAACCTACCAGCCATCAGCAGTAAGGCCCTGTAACCTACCAGCCATCAGCAGTAAGGCCCTGTAACCTACCAGCCATCAGCAGTAAGGCCCTGTAACCTACCAGCCATCAGCAGTAAGGCCCTGTAACCTACCAGCCATCAGCAGTAAGGCCCTGTAACCTACCAGCCATCAGCAGTAAGGCCCTGTAACCTACCAGCCATCAGCAGTAAGGCCCTGTAACCTACCAGCCGTAAGGCCCTGTAACCTACCAGCCGTAAGGCCCTGTAACCTACCAGCCGTAAGGCCCTGTAACCTACCAGCCGTAAGGCCCTGTAACCTACCAGTCATCAGCAGTAAGGCCCTGTAACCTACCAGCCATCAGCAGTAAGGCCCTGTAACCTACCAGCCATCAGCAGTAAGGCCCTGTAACCTACCAGCCATCAGCAGTAAGGCCCTGTAACCTACCAGCCATCAGCAGTCCCTCAGCTTCGTTGACGTGGAGGGGTAAGTAGGCGTGTTGGTTATGATGACCCTCGTACTTCCGCACTGGTTTTGTTACTCGTACATCCCACAGCTTGATCTGCCGTGACACATATCAACACACAGGTAAAACAGAGTTGGAGAAGGCGAACTTTACCACGTGTGTGTGTGTCCGTGTTTGTGTGTGTGTCCGTGTCTGTGTGTGGCCTGTCCCAGTGTATCGGTCTGTCCCACCTCTCCAATCATGTCCGCGGCCAGTAGGTAGTTCTCATCCTGTAGTATTCGTACGGAGGTGATAGCAGAGTCCTGGGAGAACTTGCAGGCCTTCCAGCTGTGGTCCCGTCTGCCTCTCTGACGCAGGTCGATACTGAAGATCTCTCCTGACCTGCAACCATTAAACAGGACCGGAGCCTGGATGGAGGGAGAGGGGAATGAGAGAGGGGAGGAGAGGGGAATGAGAGAGGGGGAGAGGGGAATGAGAGGGGGGAAGAGGGGAATGAGAGAGGGGGGAGAGGGGAATGAGAGAGGAATGAGAGAGGGGGGAATGGGAATGAGAGAGGGGGGGAGGGGAATGAGAGAGGGGGGGAGAGGGGAATGAGAGAGGGGGGGAGGGGAATGAGAGAGGGGGAGAGGGGAATGAGAGAGGGGAGAGGGGAATGAGAGGGGGGAGGAGGGGGAGAGGGGGAGAGGGGAATGAGAGAGGGGGAGAGGGGAATGAGAGAGGGCGAGTGGAAAGGGGGAGGGTATAAGGGAGGGGAATAAGGGAGGGAGAGGGGAATGAGGGGAATGAGGGAGGGAGAGGGGAATGAGAGAGGGCGAGGGGAATGAGGGGAGAGAGAGGGGAATGAGGGAGAGAGAGGGGAATGAGGGAGAGAGAGGGAGAGGGGAATGAGAGAGGGGAATGAGAGAGGGAGAGGGAGAGGGGAATGAGAGAGGGGAATGAGAGAGGGAGAGGGGAATGAGAGAGGGCGAGGGGAATGAGAGAGGGCGAGGGGAATGAGAGAGGGAGAGGGGAATGAGGGAGGGAGAGGGGAATGAGAGGGAATAAGGGAGGGGCGGGGAATAAGGGAGGGCGAGGGGAAAGAGGGAGGGCGAGGGGAAAGAGGGAGGGCGAGGGGAAAGAGGGAGGGCGAGGGGAAAGAGGGAGGGCGAGGGGAAAGAGGGAGGGCGAGGGGAAAGAGGGAGGGCGAGGGGAAAGAGGGAGGGCGAGGGGAATGAGGGAGGGGTATAAGGGAAGGGAATAAGGGAGGGAGAGGGGAATAAGGGAGGGAGAGGGGAATGAGGGAGGGAGAGGGGAATGAGGGAGGGAGAGGGGAATGAGGGAGGGAGAGGGGAATGAGGGAGGGAGAGGGGAATGAGGGAAGGAGAGGGGAATGAGGGAGGGGTATAAGGGAGGGGAATAAGGGAGGGCGAGGGGAATGAGGGAGGGGGCAAGGGCTGTTAAAAACTCTTGACGGTCAATAAAAAATAAGTTTGAGAAGCGCCCCTCCATCTGTTCATCACACACACACACACACACTACAGAAATATCAGCTTCTCACCAGTGTTGGTTACACTTTTTGTGACAATGAGTCTAAGTGAATGCCTTGGCACCACTAACTCACCCTGAGGGCAAACTGCTGTGCCAGCACATCACTGCCGATGCCATAGGTCTGTCTCCTGCCCGTCACTGTGTCCGTCACTATCACCCTGCGAGACAGACCTGGCAACAGACGAACACAAAGACCACGGGAGACAGACGGGGAAACGGGGAGACAGACGGGGAAAAGGGGAGACAGGCGGGGAAACAGACGGGGAAAGGGGGAGACAGGCGGGGAAACGGGGAGACAGGCGGGGAAACGGGGAGACAGGCGGGGAAACGGGGAGACAGGCGGGGAAACGGGGAGACAGGCGGGGAAACGGGGAGACAGACGGGGAAACGGGGAGACAGACGGGGAAACGGGGAGACAGACGGGGAAACGGGGAGACAGACGGGAAACGGGGAAACAGGCGGGGAAACGGGGAGACAGGCGGGGGAAACGGGGGAGACAGGCGGGGAAACGGGGAGACAGGCGGGGAAACGGGGAGACAGGCGGGGAAACGGGGAGACAGGCGGGGAAACGGGGGAGACAGGCGGGGAAACGGGAGACAGGCGGGGAAACGGGGAGACAGGCGGGGAAACGGGGAGACAGACGGGGAAACGGGGAGACAGACGGGGAAACGGGGAGACAGACGGGGAAACGGGGAGACAGACGGGGAGACAGACGGGGAAACGGGGAGACAGAGAGGGGGAAACGGCCACCGGAGACAGGCGGGGGAAAGGCCCACGGGAGACAGACGGGGAAACGGGGAGACAGGCGGGGAAACGGGGGAGACAGGCGGGGAAACGGGGAGACAGGCGGGGAAACGGGGAGACAGGCGGGGAAACGGGGAGACAGACGGGGGAAAGGCCACGGGAGACAGACGGGGAAACGGGGAGACAGATGGGGAAACGGTCACTAAAATGGTGCTTTTCAAAATGGCCACCAGGCCAGTGTTAAGAGAAAAGACAGGCTGGCTATGAGAATCTAACCTGCAACCAGTGTGTGTGTGTGTGTGTGTGTGTGTGTGTGTGTGTGTGTGTGTGTGTGTGTGTGTGTGTGTGTGTGTGTGTGTGTGTATATATATATATATATGTATAAAAGGAAGAGTAAGAAGAACAGAATGTTATTGTCATTTAATGATCTGTTATTATTAATGAACAGGCAAGTCTCAGTGAGATGTTTCATGTCGGGAACATTGTATGAAATGGTGCTGCTCCTGTATCACTAACATTGTAGTGTAAATGCTAATCAATTGGTAAAGATGATGGGAGGCCTCCAACTCACCCGTGCTAAATGTTTTGTCCGCCTGAGGGTTGAGACACCAGGCACAGGACCAGGCTGTAGAGATCTTAAAACTACACAGCATCCCTGGCTGGTCTGGAGGAGGAGAGAGGAGGACGAGAGAGGAGGACGAGAGAGGAGGAGGAGAGAGGAGGACGAGAGAGGAGGAGGAGAGAGGAGGACGAGGCGGGGAGGGAGGAGGCGAGAGAGGAGGACGAGAGAGGAGGGCGAGAGGAGGACGAGAGGAGGGGAGGGCGAGAGGAGGAGAGAGGAGGAGGAGGGCGAGAGGGGAGGAGGGGAGAGAGGAGGAGAGAGGAGGGGAGAGAGGAGGACGGGGGAGGGGAGAGAGGAGGGGGAGAGAGAGGAGGACGAGAGAGGAGGAGGAGGAGGACGAGAGAGGAGGAGAGGGGGACGAGAGAGGAGGAGGAGGAGGAGGAGGGGGAGGACGGGGAGAGAGGGGAGGAGGGAGAGAGGAGGGAGGGGGAGAGGAGGAGGGAGGGGGACGATGGAGGAGGAGGAGAGGAGGGGACGAGAGGAGGAGAGAGGAGGAGGGGACGAGAGAGGAGGAGGAGAGAAAGGAGGAGGAGAGAGGAGGACGAGAGAGAGGAGGATGAGAGAGGAGGGGGCGAGAGAGGAGGAGGAGGAGGACGAGAGAGGAGGAGGAGAGAGGAGGAGGACGAGAGAGAGGAGGACGAGAGAGGAGGAGGAGGGACGAGAGAGGAGGAGGAGGGAGGAGGGGAGGGAGGGCGAGAGAGAGAGGGAGGAGAGAGGAGGGAGCGAGGAGGAGGAGAGAGGAGGAGGAGAGGAGGAGGGGCGAGGAGGGACGAGGAGGAGGAGGAGGGGAGGGGAGGAGAGAGGAGGAGGGGCGAGAGAGAGGAGGGACGAGAGAGAGGAGGGGCGAGAGAGAGGAGAGGAGGAGGAGGGGGAGGAGGACGAGAGAGGGAGGGAGAGAGAGAGGAGGGCGAGAGGGAGGAAAGGAGAGGACGAGAGGAGAGAGGAGGAGGGCGAGAGAGGGAGAGAGGAGGGGCGAGAGGAGGAGGAGAGAGGAGGAGGAGGAGAGAGAGAGGAGGAGAGAGGAGAGGGACGAGAGAGGAGGAGAGAGGAGGGGGCGAGAGGAGGAGGAGGAGAGGAGGAGGGCGAGAGAGGAGGAGGGACGAGAGAGAGGAGGAGGGACGAGAGAGAGGAGGAGGGACGAGAGAGGAGCGAGAGAGGAGGAGGAGGGCGAGAGGAGGAGAGAGGAGGGGAGGATGAGAGGAGGAGGAGAGAGGAGGGCGAGAGGAGGAGGGGCGAGAGGAGGAGGGCGAGAGAGGTGGAGGACGAGAGGAGGGGCGAGGAGAGAGAGGAGGGGACGAGAGAGGAGGAGGGGACGAGAGGAGGAGGGGCGAGAGGAGGAGGGAGGAGGGACGAGAGAGGAGGAGGGACGAGAGAGGAGGAGAGGGCGAGAGAGGAGGACGAGGAGGGAGGAGGACGAGGAGGAGGAGGAGAGAAGAGGAGGAGAGAAGAGGAGGAGAGAAGAGGAAGAGAGAAGAGGAAGAGAGAAGAGGAAGAGAGAGGAGGAGGAGGAGAGAGGAGAGAAGAGGAGAGAAGAGGAGAGAGGAGAGAAATAACGAATACGCTCAGCATGAAATATATGAACATTATAGTATTACATTACAGTAAAATGTCATGAAAAGTACAGTATGTTCTGAAAGAAGCACATGGAAAAGTTACCTGGGTTGGAGTTGCTGAAGAGCGAGGCTGGTAGTAAACTGACACAGCCAGGAGTCTCTGCCATGCCCACCAGACACAGGCTGAACACTGGAGTCAAGAAAACACCAACCCAACAACTCTCTTAAGTACAGCTACTGACGGTCTGAATATGAACATGCTGAGGGGACCTTTGACCCCCGTCGAGACAAACTCGAGTGACTAGGCAGGGTCGTGAACTCTAACGTAGCAGGCCTAAAATAAACACCAGAGTGAAGTTCCCACATTCGGCTTTCAGCTGAGAAGGAAGGTTGATTTAGCCGTATCCTGGCAACACCGGAAGCATCCGGGCTGTTGGCAACTCTGCTAAGGAAGCAGGGTCAGTAACCACATTGAGTAGCATCACAGTCTGCTGTGTAAGACGGATACAGGACGTGTGAGTCAGAGTGGGTGACGGAGGCCCAGCAGATTGAGTTCACCTGAAACACAGACAACATGTTTATAACACAGGTACTGAACAGGTGGAACAGACATATATATATATATATAAAACACAGGTACTGAACAGGTGGAACAGACATATATATATATATATATATAAAACACAGGTACAGAACAGGTAGAAAACAGGGACAACATAGTTTAGCGTATAGGCGTTCAAGTTGCCTGGGTAGATATTCCTACCATCCAGCATGCTTCTAATGCCCAACTCCAAAACTAGCCTTCATTCCCAGTCTCCCCCGCTCCTAACACTCCCCTCCATCCCACCTTTCTGTTGGTAGAGGTTATCCTCAGCCCTCTCTCTCCTTCTCACCTTTCTATTTGTAAAGTAGAGGTTGTCACACATCTTGACAGACAGGGAGCCCCTGCTGCAGCCTCTGAAGTTCATGATGCCGTACTTGCAGCCTCCGTGAGACACGTCGTTAACCGTGAACACTCGCTCACATGCAGAGTCACCCTGAGAGAGAAGAGGAGAGGGGAGGAGGGAGAGAGAGAGGGGAGGACGGAGAGAGAGAAGAGAAGAGGGGAGGAAGTGTGGGGAAGAGAGGGGAGGAGGGGGGGAGAGAGAGGGAAGAGGAGAGGAAGTGTGGGGAGAGAGAGAGAGAGAGAGAGAAGAGGAGAGGAAGTGTGGGGGAGAGGGGGGAGGAGGGAGAGAGAGAGAAGAGGAGAGGGGAGGAAGTGTGGGGGGAGAGAGAGAGGGGAGGAGGGAGAGAGAGAAGAGGAGAGGGAGGAAGTGTGGGGTAGAGAGAGAGAGGGGAGGAGGGAGAGAGAGAGAGAGAGAGAAGAGGAGAGGAAGTGTGGGGGAGAGAGAGGGGAGGAGGGAGAGAGAGAGAGAGAGAGAGAGAGGAGAGGGGAGGAAGTGTGGGGGAGAGTGAGGGGAGGGAGGGAGAGAGAGAGAGGAGGAGGGGGAGGAAGTGTGGGGTAGGCGGAGGGGGAGGGAGGGAGAGAGAGAGAGAGAGGAGAGGGGAGGAAGTGTGGGGGAGAGAGAGAGGGGAGGGAGGGGAGAGAGAAGAGGAGAGGGGAGGAAGTGTGGGGGAGAGAGAGAGAGGGGAGGAGGGAGAGAGGACGAAAGGGGGGAGGAAGAAGTGAGGGGAGGAGAGAGAGGAGAAGGAGTAAGAGAGAAACAAAGAGGGCAATCAGGAGGAAGTTTACACCAGTCTACCATTGCCAACGTTCTTCTTAAAAGTCCAAAGAAAGCGTGTGTGTGTGTGTGTGCGTGCGTGCGTAACTCACCACTATGAGTCTAAAGTGGTCTGTGTTGGGACTGCTGCTTTCAGAGCTCTGGACCTCCAGTCTGTGACGTCTCATCCCACTCACCTTCACCTCATGGATCAGCCTGGACACACACACTCATAAGGGACCCAATAACGACGTACGTATGTACGTGTGTGTGTGTGTACTTTTGATACCGTACCTACTGTAAGAGTTCCCAGGCAGCAGACCCAGATGTCTTTTCTGCAGCAACAGAGCTGAGTTCAGGCCTGCTCTTGGTGCTTTCTGGAGGGAGAAACAAAACACACTAGAAAAGCCCTTCAGAGCTGCTGCTGTCGTTTTCAATTAGGGAAGGAGAGACGTCATCTAGCGGGGCTATAAGACACAAAACATATTATTTATTTTTTAATTCGATAGGGTCCCAAATGCCCCTCATCCACCATCAAAAGTTCCCCGTCTGTGGTAGTACCTTCCTGGGCCTCTCGTCCTCAGTGATCATCCTGGCCCTGTGCTTCTCCTGCTCTCTCTCCTGCAGCAGCCCTCTGGTCAGAGGGTTACAGTTGTTGTGGCCCGGCAGCAGCCGGAAGTAACGGTTCTTCTCAGCGTCAAAGTAGAACCCCGGCAGCTCTGGAGACGGAAGGACAAGGTAACGACGCGGACGGTAACGACACGGAGTCTGTATTGTCCTTGTACGTGCAGTGACACACTTTGGACTGCACTGATTTATAAGTAGTCATTCTACAACCAGGTAGAAAGGTGTGTCTGAGTGTAACTGACCTGGAGCAGCGGAGGAGGAGGAGGAGGAGGGTGAGGAGGAGGAGGAGGCTGCACTACTAGAAATAGACCTATTCTCTGGGGTCCTGTCTCTGTAGGAGGGGCCTGCTTCACTGCTGCCATACCTGGGGACCAGAGAGGAGAGGCAAGTCAGTTAACAACAAATTATTATTTACAATGACGGCCTACCCCGGCCTAATCCTAACGGCGCTGAGACAATTGTGGGACTCCCAATCACGCCCGGTTGTGAAACAGCTCTGGAATCGAACCAGGGTCTGTAGTGATGCCTCTAGCACTGAGATGCAGTGCCTTAGACCGCTGCACCACTCTGGAGCCCAATGCCATCATTACACCGGTAAAACAACACACGGGCAAGATTATAACAGAGTTTAGGAATACGTGTAATTCCGATCATATAACATACACTGAATTAAGATTAATGGCCCAAGAACGCCCCGGGCATTTGATAGATCAACTAAACGAGCTGTAAATAAGGTAGTTTACACATAATTAGGGCCAACCAACCTGTGGTCGTGAGAGACGTTGTCACCATCCTACCTTTGTTCCTGTGTCCTGTCCCTTTGCCAGTCAGAGCGGTAACCGAGTCGCCTACGGTCCCTGCCCCTGTCACGCCAATTCCCTTTCTTCATCCCTGCTATTGCTATGGACACAAATACCGGACAGTAAATATCAACACGAAGTCTGTCACTCGCTTCTGTGTTGTGTACTTGGTAGCTAGCTAGCAAGTTAGCTAATTCGGCTAGCCATTTCGCCTGCTAACAAAAGCCCTTTAAATACAGACACGTGGTACGTAGACAATTTGAATGATGAATCATTACTATATTTAAAATGAAATGGGATTATTCGTGTAGTAATTAGAGGATACGATGTTGATCAAATATATTATTGAACATCGGAGCTTTGACACAAAGTTCATTTTACCTGCTACAACGTTGCACCCACGTGACCAAGTTAACACCCGCCCCTAACCCTCATTGGCTTATCGCTCACAATTAGTGGCCCTCTTTGCGGCTTCACTATTGGCTGCTTGTGCTTTCAATCACTATCGTTTCCTCTAACGAAATGTGACTTTAATCATCATTCTCATGAATGAAACATTTGTAACATTGTATCAGAGATGACTGTCGTCTGTAGTAATAAAGAAGTTGTGATTGGTTTAGGTTATGGATAGAGCATTGCTTTGTAATGCATTTCTTGTGTAAACAAACCTTCATGTTTGATTAATGCTTCTATAATATCAATCAAACCAAAATCTGACCTATGTTATTATATTTTACTGCACTACTGCATATTATTATGTCCTTGTTCTAATACCATTCTATTTGTTTTGCTAAATGCCACTGAAGGAAATAGAGTATCTTATATGTTGAGAAAATAAAAGATGGTCGGTTTGCGACAGGCACAAAGGAACACAGTAGGACAACTGACCATGTTTTCATTTTCCCTGCTAGGAAATGCAGCCACTCCTTGAAATATCTCTTTCATACGCCGGCCGATATATACCCACACTATGCAATGGATTTATACTGACTAGTGACCGGTGATGATTTGTATATGTGTGCAACATCACAGATTAATATAAAGTTGTACTCTCGCTACTGTATCAAGCGTCGTCGTCTTTATGAAACGCTTTTGACAGTTTCTCATAAACCACGCCTGATCTCTGGATACTATTATTGTATTGGTTAAGGAGCGGGGCGCCTAGCACCTTATTGGTTGTCTTCTTCATGGGGTCCCAAACAGCTCTGAGATTTAGAGTATTGGGTTACAGTTTCGCAGCAAAATGGCGACTGTCATTCAGAATCCTCTCAAATCGTAAGTAATCTTTAAAATGCTATATTCTTTTCCCCGAAAAAACAAACGCATTTGTTTGGATGCAATGGTTGCATTCAATAAAGGAGAAAAGCACAACACATTGAATAGAATAACGGAATAGCGGATTTTATATGATGTTTGTAAACATATCACAACGTGTATTGAAACAATTAGAAGTTCAGACAAAATGTTTTCGTTTTGTTTGTATTTATTAGTCTCTACACGAATGGATTCGACGCATAAAGCGTGTAGTCACGTGCACGCTTTTAAGAAAATATATTTCCATGCGCGTGAAACAATGTTCTGCACTCCGATTTACGTTGCGCGGACAAGTCAATTGTGTATGGACTTCTTTTACAAAAGTTGTTAAAATATTCTGCTACATTAATAGCCTAAGAACACTAGGATAAGTGTTTGTTAATATTTCACAGATATAGGCTACTTCCATTGTTCAGGTCCGTTTTATTACTTGGAATTCACGTAAACTAACCAGCGCTTCTTTTGTGCGCTCTCTCATCAATAGCCAACATTAGGATAATGTATATTCAGTATTTATAATGTGGGATTATTTCCTCAGTAAAAAAACCACACGGAGTACCCTGTGATGATGGGCTATCATTTGAGTAGCCTATGCATAGGATTGCTTTTTACTGTCTGCGACAGATTTCGGGAGCGAAAGGTCCGATCAGGCTGAGCGCACAGGAGCCGTGTCCGTGAAGGGAAAACGGTTTACCATCAAGAATCGCTTTACTGGGATCGGCAAATAGAACTAGTGGCCTAATCTAATGTGATAAAGAACAAGTCTATGCGTCTCAATAGTGTCAACACTGTTTTTGAGCATTGAACACAGCTCCAGGAGCTGTATGTTTTTTTTGTCTGTCTGCCATTGAAATGCAGCAACAAGTCAATGTACCTGCTGACTTCTGTAGTCACTGCTGCTCTCCTGTAGTCACTGCTGCTGTCCTGTAGTCACTGCTGCTGTCCTGTAGTCACTGCTGCTCTCCTGTAGTCACTGCTGCTCTCCTGTAGTCACTGTTGCTCTCCTGTAGTCACTGCTGCTCTCCTGTAGTCACTGCTGCTCTCCTGTAGTCACTGTTGCTCTCCTAGAGTCACTGTTGCTCTCCTGTAGTCACTGCTGCTGTCCTGTAGTCACTGCTGCTGTCCTGTAGTCACTGCTGCTCTCCTGTAGTCACTGCTGCTCTCCTGTAGTCACTGGTGCTCTCCTGTAGTCACTGCTGCTGTCCTGTAGTCACTGCTGCTGTCCTGTAGTCACTGCTGCTGTCCTGTAGTCACTGCTGCTGTCTTGTAGTCACTGCTGCTCTCCTGTAGTCACTGCTGCTCTCCTGTAGTCACTGCTGCTCTCCTGTAGTCACTGCTGCTCTCCTGTAGTCACTGTTGCTCTCCTGTAGTCACTGCTGCTCTCCTGTAGTCACTGCTGCTCTCCTGTAGTCACTGTTGCTCTCCTGTAGTCACTGCTGCTCTCCTGTAGTCACTGCTGCTATCCTATAGTCACTGCTGCTATCCTATAGTCACTGCTGACTGGATGTTGGTGATAACAACCTTGTTTCTGTGTAAAAGCCTTGCAGCATATTGTCCCATCTGTCTGTGAAAAGTGATGTGATTCCATTCACAGACCGGCTGTATGTCTCCGTCCCACATGTAACCATATTCCCTATGTGTGTAGTGCACACATTTTAACCAGGGAGCTGTTCAGAAATAGTGCACTACATAGGGAATAGTGTACCATTTTGGGACACATACGGACACTCTGCCTGCTAGACACTCTGCCTGCTAGACACGCTAGACTATCAGGACATATTTACCCACATTTGCTGTGGAATGTAGCGAAGGGGTCTGGCACATAGTTATAACACGGCCTATTGTTGGAGTGGTAGTCAGAAGAACAGGCTTGCATTCCTGGTCTACACTAAATAAGCTCCATTGTTTGGTCTAACAGATGGTCCTTCACTGACAGCAAGAGCAAAGCAACCAAACAGACAGTGCGGTCAACATGTTTGTGTCCGGATGGTGTGTGGGCTGAAATATGAATGTGGTTACACACGAGATGCCGTCTTGCTAATTGACTACGAAAAATGGTGTCGATAGATACGGTTGTTTTCACTATAGATACGGTTGTTTTCACTATAGATACGGTTGTTTTCACTATGGAGACTGTTGTTTTCACTATAGAGACTGTTGTTTTCACTATAGGTATGATTGTTTTCACTATAGATACTGTTGTTTTCACTATAGATACGGTTGTTTTCACTATAGATACTGTTGTTTTCACTATATATACTGTTGTTTTCACTATAGATACTGTTGTTTTCACTATAGAGACTGTTGTTTTCACTATATATACTGTTCTTAGTCACTTGGCTATGTTCCTGGTTGAACCAGTGGAAAGTCAAACGAACAATAGTGAATGCAGCACTTTGTTTCATAGCCAGGCTAAATTCTACCTGGGCCAGACTATATTCTGTCTGTTTTATAGCCAGGCTGAATTCTACCTGTCCCAGACTATATTCTGTCTGTTTTATAGCCAGGCTAAATTCTACCTGGCCCAGACTATATTCTGACTGTTTTATAGCCAGGCTAAATTCTACCTGGCCCAGACTATATTCTGACTGTTTTATAGCCAGGCTAAATTCTACCTGGCCCAGACTATATTCTGACTGTTTTATAGCCAGGCTAAATTCTACCTGGCCCAGACTATATTCTGATTGTTTTTTAGCCAGGCTAAATTCTACCTGGCCCAGACTATATTCTGACTGTTTTATAGCCAGGCTAAATTCTACCTGGCCCAGACTATATTCTGTCTGTTTTATAGCCAGGCTAAATTCTACCTGGCCCAGACTATATTCTGACTGTTTTATAGCCAGGCTGAATTCTACCTGGCCCAGACTATATTCTGACTGTTTTATAGCCAGGCTAAATTCTACCTGGCCCAGACTATATTCTGACTGTTTTATAGCCAGGCTAAATTCTACCTGGCCCAGACCATATTCTGTCTGTTTTATAGCCAGGCTAAATTCTACCCGGCCCAGACTATATTCTGACTGTTTTATAGCCAGGCTAAATTCTACCTGGCCCAGACTATATTCTGACTGTTTTATAGCCAGGCTAAATTTTACCTGGCCCAGACTATATTCTGACTGTTTTATAGCCAGGCTAAATTCTACCTGGCCCAGACTATATTCTGACTGTTTTATAGCCAGGCTAAATTCTACCTGGCCCAGACTATATTCTGACTGTTTTATAGCCAGGCTAAATTCTACCTGGCCCAGACTATATTCTGACTGTTTTATAGCCAGGCTAAATTCTACCTGGCCCAGACTATATTCTGACTGTTTTATAGCCAGGCTAAATTCTACCTGGCCCAGACTATATTCTGACTGTTTTATAGCCAGGCTAAATTCTACCTGGCCCAGACCATATTCTGTCTGTTTTATAGCCAGGCTAAATTCTACCTGGCCCAGACTATATTCTGACTGTTTTATAGCCAGGCTAAATTCTACCTGGCCCAGACTATATTCTGACTGTTTTATAGCCAGGCTAAATTCTACCTGGCCCAAACTATATTATTTTTTTCTGTGGTGTTATCTACCATTTCAGAAGACTCTTCCATAGGAAATTCAGTTAAGGCATGAAAGAAAGGACCTTTTTGTCTGCAAGGCATTGTATCACAGGGATGGAGAGAGTCTCGTTTTACATAGATATGAATCACACATTCAAATATATCCTCTTTGTGCCAGGCCTTGTCAAGAGGAAAAGGGGATTCATGGACAGTTATGTCTTCTGCATTTAATCCATTTAACCCAGAGAGGTGCAGGGGACTGCTTGTCGCTCTCCTCGCCATCTTGGGTTTAATGTGGTTCCTATCTGACCAGTGTGTTTCTATGTGAGGTGTCGGGTTTGCACTAAGCTCGTAACAACATCCCCGTTCTGCTGATAAGAGGTTTGGTACCATGGGAAGTTCATTGTCCATGGCTTGTCTCCTGCTCTCTGCATAAAACAAAACCATTTTTAAATAACATAGAGCATAGTCAACCCCCCCTTTAAGAAAACTGGATGCATATATATATATAATTAAAATTCATACTTAGGAGGTGGACAAAATTGAGAGAGAGAGAGAGAGACAGAGATACAGAGAGAGAGACAGAGATACAGAGAGAGAGAGAGAGAGAGAGAGACCGAGAGAGAGAGAGAGATACAGAGAAAGAAAGAGATACAGAGAGAGAGAGAGATAGAGAGAGAGAGAGATACAGCGAGACAGAGAGAGAGAGACAGAGAGAGAGATACAGAGAGAGAACGTGAGGTCCCTCACTATGGTCCCTGGCAACTCCCAGCCCTACTGGATACTTTAATATATTATGGTATTAGCATTTTTAAGACAGTGATTCAATTTGAAGTTAGTTATTACTATAGTATTATCAGTGAATAAGCCTATTCTCTGACAAAGTTGAGTTCAGTTATTACCATTTTAATTACAGGACGCCTCAGTGTTGAGCCTGTCTGGGAAACACAAATGACAGAAAGTCTCAAAAGGTTGTACCTGTTAAATCACATGGTAAACAACAGGAAGTACCTGCTAGTGCTGCTGTCTCACGTCTACTAACAGTTAGTCAGCATATGGCATCATCATGACCCATCGTCTGGCATCTCAGAATAAACCACATCATTCTTCTGAATTATGGATGTTCTAAATATTATTCATCTTTATTTATTCATTTCATTTGTTTTATTTGACCTTTTAGGAAGTATTTTTTTTTTGGGGGGGGGTGATTCAAATATGTGTCTGTGAAAGAGAGCTGGCAACATGTCAGCAAAGGGAAACATTGCATTTGAAGCATACATAGCCCCCCCCCCTCCTCTCCCCACAATGCAACACAATAAAAGAAGATCATACAGAAACAATAGTCAGAGACAATATGCTACACTGGCCTGTTTCTGCGGGGTCGCGGCCCGTGCACTGGCCTGTTTCTGCGGGGTCGCGGCCCGTGTACTGGCCTGTTTCTGCGGGGTCGCGGCCCGTGTACTGGCCTGTTTCTGCGGGGTCGCGGCCCGTGTACTGGCCTGTTTCTGCGGGGTCGCGGCCCGTGCACTCACTCACTGGAAATGTGTGTCTGTGTGATTTTAACTGTGAGGTTGGAGGCACTTACCCATAGAGGGATATAGAGCTGGGCAGACATGGCTCTGAGTTTATAGATTGTGGGGGGCGGGCTGTGCAGGGGGGAAATGTATAGGAGAAGAAGGTGTGCGTGTGTGTGGGGGGGGGTGGATGTCTGTAGGAGTAGGTGTGCGTGTGACCCTTTCCCTGTCTATTTGTGCGTCTGTCTTGTATTTGTGTGTGTGGCCCTGCCCCTTTCTGCCTGTTTGTGTGTGTGTGTGTCTGGCTTACAGGAACACACTCCCCTCCCCCGTTTAGCGTGAGAGGACGAGGGAGCTAGAGTGATTGATGGGTGAATTACATGTGTGCTTTCAGACCGACTCTAAACACTGGGGCAGCTCTCTGGCTCCCTGGCCTTTTGTGATTCCCGCTCGGTTTTGGGGGAATGGTCGAGCTGGCGGGAATGTTTTCCAGGCATTGGGAATTAAACGGCCCGGGAACATTCGGCACCCACTCCCCTTGTGTAGTGCACTTCTTTTGTCCAGGGGGCCCATAGGCCTCTGGTCTAAAGTAGTGCACTAAATAGGGAATAGTGTGCCATTTGGGACACATTGTTCCATAGGGAGACTCCATGGAGGGATCATAAATCCTTTTTCCTGTTCAACACATGGATCTGACACGTTTCTGTATGTAGACTGAGGGAGAGGGGGAGAGGGTGTGTGTACGAGGGGGAGAGGGTGTGTGTACGAGGGGGATAGAGGGTGTGTGTACGAGGGGGAGAGGGTGTGTGTACGAGGGGGAGAGGGTGTGTGTACGAGGGGGAGAGGGTGTGTGTATGAGTGGGTGTGTGACATTGTTTTCATACATCTCAATCTCACTATCCTACTCGCTCTCCCTCTCCATCTCTCTTTCGCTCTCCATCTCTCCCAGTGTCCCTCCATCTCTCTATTGCTCTCCATCTCTCCCAGTGTCCCTCCATCGCTCTTCCTCTCCATCTCTCCCAGTGTCCCTCCATCTCTCTATCGCTCTCCCTCTCCATCTCTCCCAGTGTCCCTCTCCCCTTTCCATCTCTCTATCGCTCTCCCTCCATCTCTCCCTCTCTATCGCTCTCCCTCTCCATCTCTCCCAGTGTCCCCCTCCATCTCTCTATCGCTCTCCCTCTCCATCTCTCCCAGTGTCCCTCCATCTCTCTATCGCTCTCCCTCTCCATCTCTCCCAGTGTCCCTCTCCCCTTTCCATCTCTCTTTCGCTCTCCCTCTCCATCTCTCCCATTGTCCCTCTCCATCTGTCCCAGTGTCCCTCTCCATCCCTCTATCGCTCTCCCTCTCCATCTCTCCCAGTGTCCTTCTCCCCTCTCCATCTCTCTATCGCTCTCCCTCTCCGTCTCTCCCAGTGTCCCTCTCCTTCTCTCTATCGCTCTCCCTCTCCATCTCTCCCAGTGTCCCTCTCCATCTCGCTATCCCTCTCCACCTCTCCCAGTGTCCCTCCATCTCTCTATCGCTCTCCCTCTCTCCCAGTGTCCCTCTCCATCTCTCTATCGCTCTCCCTCTCCATCTCTCCCAGTGTCCCTCTATCGCTCTCCCTCTCCATCTCTCCCAGTGTCCCTCTCTATCTCTCTATCGCTCTCCCTCTTCCTCTCCCAGTGTCCCTCTCTCTATCCCTCTCCCTCTCCACCTCTCCCAGTGTCCCTCCATCTCTCTATCGCTCTCCCTCTCCATCTCTCCCAGTGTCCCTCTCCATCTCTCTATCCCTCTCCACCTCTCCCAGTGTCCCTCCATCTCTCTATCGCTCTCCCTCCATCTCTCCCTCTCTATCGCTCTCCCTCTCCATCTCTCCCATTGTCCCTCTCCATCTCTCTATCGCTCTCCCTCCATCTCTCCCTCTCTATCGCTCTCTCTCTCCATCTCTCCCATTGTCCCTCTCCATCTCTCCCAGTGTCCCTCTCCATCTCTCTATTGCTCTCCCTCTCCACCTCTCCCAGTGTCCCTCTCCATCTCTCTATCACTCTCCCTCTCCATCTCTCTGTGTCCCTCTCGATCTCTCTATCGCTCTCTCTCTCCATCTCTCCCATTGTCCCTCTCCATCTCTCTATCGCTCTCCACCTCTCCCAGTGTCCCTCCATCTCTCTATCGCTCTCCCTCTCCATCTCTCCCATTGTCCCTCTCCATCGCTCTCCCTCCATCTCTCCCTCTGTCCCTCCATCTCTCTATCGCTCTCCCTCTCCATCTCTCCCAGTGTCCCTCTCCCCTCTCCATCGCTCTATCACTCTCCCCTCTCCCTTGAAAAAGAGATTTCAAATTTCAATGAGCCCTTCCTGGTTAAATAAAGATTAAATAAACTAACAAAACATCTCTATCCCTCTCCATTGCTCTATCACTCTCCATCTCTCCCCTTTCCCTCGCTCTATCACTCTCCATCTCTCCCCTCTCCCATTGTCCCTCTCCATCTCTCTATCGCGCTCTTTCTCCATCTCTCCCATTGTCCCTCTCCATCTCTCTATCGCTCTCCCTCCATCTCTCCCTCTCTATCGCTCTCTCTCTCCATCTCTCCCATTGTCCCTCTCCATCTCTCCCAGTGTCCCTCTCCATCTCTCTATCGCTCTCCCTCTCCACCTCTCCCAGTGTCCCTCTCCATCTCTCTATCACTCTCCCTCTCCATCTCTCTCAGTGTCCCTCTCGATCTCTCTATCGCTCTCCCTCTCCATCTCTCCCATTGTCCCTCTCCATCTCTCTATCGCTCTCCACCTCTCCCAGTGTCCCTCCATCTCTCTATCGCTCTCCCTCCATATCTCTCCCATTGTCCCTCTCCATCGCTCTCCCTCCATCTCTCCCTCTGTCCCTCCATCTCTCTATCGCTCTCCCTCTCCATCTCTCCCAGTGTCCCTCTCCCCTCTCCATCGCTCTATCACTCTCCCCTCTCCCTTGAAAAAGAGATTTCAAATTTCAATGAGCCCTTCCTGGTTAAATAAAGATTAAATAAACTAACAAAAACATCTCTATCCCTCTCCATCTCTCCCTCTCCATCGCTCTATCACTCTCCATCTCTCTATCACTCTCCATCTCTCCCCCTTCCCTCGCTCTATCCCTCTCTATCTCTCCCCTTTCCCTCGCTCTATCACTCTCCATCTCTCCCCTTTCCCTCGCTCTATCCCTCTCCATCTCTCCCCCTTCCCTCGCTCTATCACTCTCCCCTTTCCCTCGCTCTATCACTCTCCATCTCTCCCCTTTCCCTCGCTCTATCACTCTCCATCTCTCCCCTTTCCCTCGCTCTATCACTCTTCATCGCTCTATCACTCTCTCTGTGTTCTCCTCCTGTCTGTCTTGGTCTGGGGAAACAGTTTTCCTCCCCCTTCTCCTACAAAAACCTCTCAGCTCCACCTAGCCTCCCGTAGCCACCTAACCTCCCCTAGCATCCCCTAGCGCCACCTAGCCTCCCCAAGCCCCCTAGCCACCTAGCATCCCCTAGCCTCCCCTAGCATCCCTTAGCCTCCCCAAGCCCCCTATCCACCCCAATCCTCCCCAAGCCCCCTAGCTTCCTAGCCCCCTAGCCCCTAGCCTCTCCTAGCCCCCTAGCCTCTCCTAGCCTCTCCTAGCCCCCTAGCCTCTCCTAGCCTCCTAGCCCCCTAGCCTCTCCTAGCCCCCTAGCCTCTCCAAGCCCCCTAGCCTCTCCAAGCCCCCTAGCCTCTCCTAGCCCCCTAGCCCCCTAGCCTCTCCTAGCCCCCTCGCCTCTCCGAGCCCCCTCGCCTCTCCAAGCCCCCTAGCCTCCCCTAGCCCCCTAGCCTCTCCAAGCCCCCTAGCCTCACCTAGCCCCCTAGCCTCTCCTAGCCCCCTAGCCTCTCCTAGCCCCCTAGCCTCTCCTAGCCTCTCCTAGCCCCCTAGCCTCTCCTAGCCCCCTAGTCTCTCCTAGCCCCCTAGCGCCACCTAGCCTCCCCAAGCCCCCTAGCCACCTAGCCTCCCCTAGCCTCCCCTAGCATCCCTTAGCCTCCCCAAGCCCCCTATCCACCCCAATCCTCTCCAAGCCCCTTAGCCTCCCCAAGCCCCCTACCCACCTTGCATCCCCTAGCCTCCCCTAGCATCCCTTAGCCTCTCCAAGCCCCCTAGCCTCTCCTAGCCCCCTAGTCCTCTCCTAGCCCCCTAGCCTCTCCAAGCCCCCTAGCCTCCCCAAGCCTCCCCTAGCCACCTAACCTCCCCTAGCATCCCCTAGCGCCACCTAGCCTCCCCAAGCCACCTAGCCTCCCCTAGCATCCCCTAGCCTCCCCTAGCATCCCTTAGCCTCCCCTAGCATCCCTTAGCCTCCCCAAGCCCCTTATCCACCCCAAGCCCCCCCTAGCTCCCTAGCCTCCCCTAGCTCCCTAGCCTCTCCTAGCCCCTAGCCCCTAGCCTCTCCAAGCCCCCTAGCCTCCCCAAGCCCCCTAGCCCCCTAGCCTCTCCTAGCCCCCTAGCCTCTCCAAGCCCCCTAGCCTCTCCTAGCCCCCTAGCCTCTCCTAGCCCCCTAGTGCCACCTAGCCTCCCCAAGCCCCCTAGCCTCCCCTAGCATCCCCTAGCCTCCCCTAGCATCCCTTAGCCTCCCGAAGCCCCCTATCCACCCCAATCCTCTCCAAGCCCCCGAGCCTCTCCTAGCCCCCTAGCCTCCTCTAGCCCCCTAGCCTCACCTAGCCCCTAGCCTCTCCTAGCCCCCTAGCCTCTCCAAGCCCCCTAGCATCTCCTAGCCCCCTAGCCTCTCCTAGCCCCCTAGCCTCTCCTAGCCCCCTAGCCTCTCCTAGCCCCCTAGCGCCACCTAGCCTCCCCAAGCCCCCTAGCCACCTAGCCTCCCCTAGCATCCCCTAGCCTCCCCTAGCATCCCTTAGCCTCCCCAAGCCCCCTATCCACCCCAATTCTCTCCAAGCCCCCGAGCCTCTCCTAGCCCCCTAGCCTCCCCTAGCCCCCTAGCCTCTCCTAGCCCCCTAGCTTCTCCAAGCCCCCTAGCCACCTAACCTCCCTAGCCCCCTAGGCACCCCAAGCCTCCCCTAGCCACCTAGCCCCCCATAGCCACCTAGCCTCCCGTAGCCACCTAGCCCCCCCCAGCCACCTAGCCCCCCCGATCCACCTAGCCTCCCGTAGCCACCTAGCCTCTCGTAGCCACTTAGCCTCCCGTAGCCACCTAGATGAGCTGGAGGAGGTTGAGGGAAGCTGTAGAAGGGTGAGGAGGGCTGTATAGAAGGGTGAGGAGGGCTGGAGGAGGTTGAGGAGGATTGGAGGAGGTTGAAGAGGATTGGAGGAGGTTGAGGGGGGCTGGATATATACACTACATGACCAAAAGTATGTGGACACCTGCTCGTCAAACACCTCATTCAAAAATGATAAGCATTAATATGGAGTTGGTCCCCCCTTTGCTGTAATATCAGCCTCCACTCTTCTGGGAAGGCTTTCCACTAGATGCTGGAACATTGCTGTGGGGACTTGCTTCCATTTCCAGCCACGAGCATTAGTGAGGTCGAGCAGGTAGCCTAGTGGTTAGAGCAGGTAGCCTAGTGGTTAGAGCAGGTATCCTAGTGGTTAGAGCAGGAAGCCTAGTGGTTAGAGCAGGTAGCCTAGTGGTTAGAGCAGGTAGCCTAGTGGTTAGAGCAGGTAGCCTAGTGGTTAGAGCAGGTAGCCTAGTGGTTAGAGCAGGTAGCCTAGTGGTTAGAGCACGTAGCCTAGTGGTTAGAGCACGTAGCCTAGTGGTTAGAGCACGTAGCCTAGTGGTTAGAGCACGTAGCCTAGTGGTTAGTATTGGACTAGTAACCGAAAGGTTTCTGGATCGAATCCCAGAGCTGACGAGGTAAAAATCTGTCATTCTGCCCCTGAACAAAACAGTTAACCAACTGTTCCCCGGTAGGCCGTCATTATAAATAAGAATTTATGTTTTAACTGACATGCCTAGTTAAATAAAGGTTAAACAAATAAAATGGTCATGCTGAAACAGGAAAGGGCCTTCACCAAACTGTTGCCTCAAAGTTGGAAGCCCAGAATCATCTAGAATATTCATTGCATGCTGTAGCGTTAAGATTTCCCTTCACTGGAACTAAAGGTCCTTAGCCCCAAAATGGAAAAACAGCCCCAGACCATTATTCATCATCCTCCGCCAAACTTTACAGTTGGCACTATGCATTGGCGGAGGTAGCGTTCTCCTGGCATCTGCCAAACCAAGATTCGTCTGTTGGCCTGCCAGATGGTGAAGCGTGATTCATCACTCCAGAGACCACGTTTCCACTGATCCAGAGTCCAATGGCGGCGAGCTTTCATTTAAATGATGTGGAAACAACATTGATTCAACCAGTGGGAGAGAGGGGGAGAAAGGGGGAGAGAGGGGGAGAGAGAGGAGGGGAAACAGAGAGGGGGAGAAAGAGGGAGAGAGGGGAGAGAGAGGGGAGAGAGTGGGAGGGGGAGAGAGGGGGAGAGAGTGGGAGGGGGAGAGAGGGGGAGAAAGAGGAGGGGAAACAGAGAGGGGGAGAAAGAGGAGGGGAAACAGAGGGGAGAAAGAGGAGGGGAAACAGAGAGGAGGTGAGAGGGGGGAGAGGAGGGAGAAAGAGGAGGGGAAACAGAGAGGGGGAGAGAGGGGGAGAGAGGGGGAGAAGAGGAGGGGAAACAGAGAGGGGGAGAGAGGGGGAGAAAGAGGAGGGGAAACAGAGAGGGGGAGAAAGAGGAGGGGAAACAGAGAGAGGGGGAGAAAGAGGAGGGGAAACAGAGAGGGGGAGGAAGAGGAGGGGAAATGCTTTGGCCTTTATTTCATAGACAACCTGTCCCCAACAGAAGGGTTCAATAGGACTGGGCTCTATAGGTTAAGTCTATAAATGAATATTCATGGTATATTCATATTAACCTCTCATTGGAAGTGTGATACTGTTACCACTGCTTTACGCATATGGAATGTAAATTAGAACTTTTAACCATCCAATGAAAAGCTTCAGGTCATGATTATTCATAGATACCTGTGAGTGGCTGGGGGGCTCTAGAGCTTGAATAGAAGAGAGAGGAGAGAGAGGTGCATTACAATATGAGGGAGGAGGGACTCTGTTGGTCTCTAGGGAGAGAGAGTGGTGAATGTATTGAGACAGATGAGGGAAATGGAGAGTGAGAGAGAGAGACAGAGAAACACTCAGAGAGACAGAGACTCCTCCCTCTTGATGAGTGGCTTCTTGCTGCTGTGTAGTGCCACTGTAAACAGCATGCGAGAGTGGGTGAGAGCTAAACTAAGCCTGTCTGGTTTGAACACTACTGTTTATATGAAAACATTCCACTGGCCTCTCCAATTGTCCCTGAGTGTGTGTGTGTGTGTGTGTGTGTGTGTGTGTGTCCGTGTGTGTCCGTGTGACAATGCAATACCAACAGAGCCATTTGTACTGCCCAACGTCCAATCTGTTGTCGAGGATGCCAGAAGTATCATCATGGCATGTTAGAAAACTCAATTACATTTAAAGGCTTTATTGGCACGGGACACATGTGTCAACATTGCCAAAGAAAGTGAAGTAGATAATAAACAAAAGTGAAATTAACAGTAAACAACACACACAGAGAGACAGGCAACGAGAGGCAGATAAACTGGTTATGTCAACTTTTTAACTTTGACTAAGCTTAGTGTTTTGGTGACTGAAGAGGTAACAGGGCTTGAACCAGCAAACCAACATTTACATAGCAAATGCACTCTCTCCAGTGGGGGAAACATATGTTAACATTGCCAAAGCAAACGGAATAGACAATTCTGTGTCTCGCTCTCTCGCAATTACATTTAAGGGCTTTATTGGCATGGGAAACATATGTTAACATTGCCAAAGCAAACGGAATAGACAATTCTCTGTCTCGCTCTCTCTCTCAATTCAATTTGAATTTAAGGGCTTTATTGGCATGGGAAGCATATGTTTACATTGCCAAAGCAAGTGAAATAGATAATAAACAAAAGTGAAATAAATAATACAAAATTAACAGTACACTCACAAAAGTTACAAAATAATAAAGACATTTCAATGTGCAAATTGTTCATGTACAAAAGAGAAAATTTAAAAAATATACATAAATATGGTGTTTATTCTTCACTGGTTGCCCTTTTCTTGTGGCTGTGATGGCACACTGTGATATTTCACCCAGTAGATTGGATTTGTTTAAAAAATCTTTGTGGGTCTGTGTAATCTGAGGGAAATATGTGTCTCGAATATGGTCATACATTTGGCAGGAGGTTAGGATTTGCAGCTCAGTTTCCTCACTTTGTGGGTAGTGTGCACAAGGGCAGACCTGGCACTCAAGAGAAGACCGGCGAAGGTGGCCTTTCTCAATAGCAAGGCTATGCTCACTGAGTCTGTACATAGTCAAAGCTTTCCTTAATTTTGGGTCAATCACAGTGGTCAGGTATTCTGCCGCTGTGTCCTCTCTGTTTAGGGCCAAATAGCATTCTAGTTTGCTCTGGGTTTTTTTGTTAATTCTTTCCAATGTGTCAAGTAATTATCTTATTAGTTTTCTGATGATTTGGTTGGGTCTGATTGTGTTGCTGTCCTCGGGCTCTATGGGGTCTGTTCGTGTTTGTGAACAGAGCCCCAGGACCAGCTTGCTTAGGGGACTCTTTTCCGGGTTCATCTCTCTGTAGGTGATGGCTTTGTTCTGGAAGGTTTGGGAATCGCTTCCTTTTAGGTGGTTGTAGAATTAGTTAGTATTATAGTTGAAATGTTTGTTCTGGAAGATTTGGGAATCGCTTCCTTTTAGGTGGTTATAGAATTAGTTAGTATTATAGTTGAAATGTTTGTTCTGGAAGATTTGGGAATCGCTTCCTTTTAGGTGGTTGTAGAATTAGTTAGTATTATAGTTGAAATGTTTGTTCTGGAAGATTTGGGAATCGCTTCCTTTTAGGTGGTTGTAGAATTAGTTAGTATTATAGTTGAAATGTTTGTTCTGGAAGATTTGGGAATCGCTTCCTTTTAGGTGGTTGTAGAATTAGTTAGTATTATAGTTGAAATGTTTGTTCTGGAAGATTTGGGAATCGCTTCCTTTTAGGTGGTTGTAGAATTAGTTAGTATTATAGTTGAAATGTTTGTTCTGGAAGATTTGGGAATCGCTTCCTTTTAGGTGGTTGTAGAATTAGTTAGTATTATAGTTGAAATGTTTGTTCTGGAAGATTAGGGAATCGCTTCCTTTTAGGTGGTTGTAGAATTAGTTAGTATTATAGTTGAAATGTTTGTTCTGGAAGGTTTGGGAATCGCTTCCTTTTAGGTGGTTGTAGAATTAGTTAGTATTATAGTTGAAATGTTTGTTCTGGAAGGTTTGGGAATCGCTTCCTTTTAGGTGGTTGTAGAATTAGTTAGTATTATAGTTGACATGTTTGTTCTGGAAGATTTGGGAATCGCTTCCTTTTAGGTGGTTATAGAATTAGTTAGTATTATAGTTGAAATGTTTGTTCTGGAAGGTTTGGGAATCGCTTCCTTTTAGGTGGTTGTAGAATTAGTTAGTATTATAGTTGAAATGTTTGTTCTGGAAGATTTGGGAATCGCTTCCTTTTAGGTGGTTGTAGAATTAGTTAGTATTATAGTTGACATGTTTGTTCTGGAAGATTTGGGAATCGCTTCCTTTTAGGTGGTTATAGAATTAGTTAGTATTATAGTTGAAATGTTTGTTCTGGAAGATTTGGGAATCGCTTCCTTTTAGGTGGTTGTAGAATTAGTTAGTATTATAGTTGAAATGTTTGTTCTGGAAGATTTGGGAATCGCTTCCTTTTAGGTGGTTGTAGAATTAGTTAGTATTATAGTTGAAATGTTTGTTCTGGAAGGTTTGGGAATCGCTTCCATTTAGGTGGTTGTAGAATTAGTTAGTATTATAGTTGAAATGTTTGTTCTGGAAGATTTGGGAATCGCTTCCTTTTAGGTGGTTGTAGAATTAGTTAGTATTATAGTTGAAATGTTTGTTCTGGAAGATTTGGGAATCGCTTCCTTTTAGGTGGTTGTAGAATTAGTTAGTATTATAGTTGAAATGTTTGTTCTGGAAGATTTGGGAATCGCTTCCTTTTAGGTGGTTATAGAATTAGTTAGTATTATAGTTGAAATGTTTGTTCTGGAAGATTTGGGAATCGCTTCCTTTTAGGTGGTTGTAGAATTAGTTAGTATTATAGTTGAAATGTTTGTTCTGGAACATTTGGGAATTGCTTCCTTTTAGGTGGTTATAGAATTAGTTAGTATTATAGTTGACATGTTTGTTCTGGAAGATTTGGGAATCGCTTCCTTTTAGGTGGTTGTAGAATTAGTTAGTATTATAGTTGAAATGTTTGTTCTGGAAGGTTTGGGAATCACTTCCTTTTAGGTGGTTATAGAATTAGTTAGTATTATAGTTGAAATGTTTGTTCTGGAAGGTTTGGGAATCACTTCCTTTTAGGTGGTTGTAGAATTAGTTAGTATTATAGTTGAAATGTTTGTTTTGGAAGGTTTGGGAATCGCTTCCTTTTAGGTGGTTGTAGAATTAGCTAGTATTATTAGTATTATAGTTGAAATGTTTGTTCTGGAAGGTTTGGGAATCACTTCCTTTTAGGTGGTTGTAGAATTAGCTAGTATTATAGTTGAAATGTTTGTTCTGGAAGGTTTGGGAATCACTTCCTTTTAGGTGGTTGTAGAATTAGTTAGTATTATAGTTGAAATGTTTGTTCTGGAAGATTTGGGAATCGCTTCCTTTTAGGTGGTTGTAGAATTAGTTAGTATTATAGTTGACATGTTTGTTCTGGAAGATTTGGGAATCGCTTCCTTTTAGGTGGTTGTAGAATTAGTTAGTATTATAGTTGAAATGTTTGTTCTGGAAGATTTGGGAATCGCTTCCTTTTAGGTGGTTGTAGAATTAGTTAGTATTATAGTTGAAATGTTTGTTCTGGAAGATTTGGGAATCGCTTCCTTTTAGGTGGTTATAGAATTAGTTAGTATTATAGTTGAAATGTTTGTTCTGGAAGATTTGGGAATCGCTTCCTTTTAGGTGGTTGTAGAATTAGTTAGTATTATAGTTGAAATGTTTGTTCTGGAAGATTTGGGAATCGCTTCCTTTTAGGTGGTTATAGAATTAGTTAGTATTATAGTTGACATGTTTGTTCTGGAAGATTTGGGAATCGCTTCCTTTTAGGTGGTTGTAGAATTAGTTAGTATTATAGTTGAAATGTTTGTTCTGGAAGATTTGGGAATCGCTTCCTTTTAGGTGGTTATAGAATTAGTTAGTATTATAGTTGACATGTTTGTTCTGGAAGATTTGGGAATCGCTTCCTTTTAGGTGGTTATAGAATTAGTTAGTATTATAGTTGACATGTTTGTTCTGGAAGATTTGGGAATCGCTTCCTTTTAGGTGGTTGTAGAATTAGTTAGTATTATAGTTGAAATGTTTGTTCTGGAAGATTTGGGAATCGCTTCCTTTTAGGTGGTTGTAGAATTAGTTAGTATTATAGTTGAAATGTTTGTTCTGGAAGATTTGGGAATCGCTTCCTTTTAGGTGGTTGTAGAATTAGTTAGTATTTTAGTTGAAATTTTTGTTCTGGAAGATTTGGGAATCGCTTCCTTTTAGGTGGTTATAGAATTAGTTAGTATTATAGTTGAAATGTTTGTTCTGGAAGATTTGGGAATCGCTTCCTTTTAGGTGGTTGTAGAATTAGTTAGTATTATTAGTATTATAGTTGAAATGTTTGACGTGACTCAACAGGAACAGGAAGTGCCTTCTCTCTCTCTGAGAAGAAAGGAGGGGTTTCTGTAACATGGAAAACTTACATTAAAACAACAGAACAACCATTCAAACCCTAATGGACACAGATAGGCACATGGTTTAGAGCAAAATGTTCTGATGTTCGAGATTTGTTTATTTTTTTTATTTTACCTTTATTTAACCAGGCAAGTCAGTTAAGAACAAATTTTTATTTTCAATGACGGCCTGGGAACAGTGGGTTAACTGCCTGTTCAGGGGCAGAACGACAGTACCTTGTCAGCTCGGGGGTTTGAACTAGCAACCTTCCGGTTACTAGACCAACACTCTAACCACTAGGCTCTCAAGTGGAGTGTGGTGTGGTGTGGTGTGCTCCTCTGTAGCTGGGCCTAGCTGTACATCCTTATGTAATGGTGTAGAGAGACCTGAGGGAAGGAACACACACTCTCCTTGGTAGGAGTGGGACAGAAATATCCAGAGAATATGACAGGGCACAGAGACAAAGGGAGAGAAAGATGTCGGTAGGCGAAGAGAGAGATGTGATGGGGAAAGGGAGGAGCTTGGTATAGAAGGGGAGGAGCTTGCTATAGAATGGGAGGGGCTTGGTAAAGAAGGGGAGGAGCTTGGTATAGAAGGGAAGGATTTTAGTATAGAAGGGGAGGAGGTAGGTCTTTTTATTTAACCTTTAAATGAATTTAAATCTTTTTTAATTAACCTAATTTTAACAGGGAAGGCATATTGAGACCTATTTAGGAATCAGTCAAGTAAAATCAATTCATTGGGCCCTAATCTATGGATTTCACATTACTGGGAATGCCGATATGCATATGTTGGTCACAGATACCTTTAAAGAATAAAGGTAAGGGGGGCCTCCCGAGTAGCACCGCGGTCTAAGGCATCGCAGTGATAAGGCGCCACTACAGCCTCGGGTTTGATCACAGGCAACCGGGACCGGGAGACCCATGGGGGCAGCGCACAATTGGCCCAGCGTCGTCCGGGTTAGGGGAGGGTTCGACCGGAGACAATATCGAAAAGGGCCTCGCTATTGTTATTTTACTGCTGCTCTTTCATTATTTGTTACTTTTATTGTTATTTTTTTGTAGGTATTTTTCTTAAAACTGCATTGTTGGTTAAAGGCTTGTCAGTAAGTCACCTGTTGTGTTCGGCTGTGACACATAAACATGGGATGTGATGTCCGCCTGTAGATATACTGTTGGCCATTAGAAAGGTAAACATTTATTGGGCAAATAGTTGTTTCTAACCACTGAACCTGATCAGGTAAAACAATCTGGGCCCTGTATTTAATTACAGGTGTTTTAATAAGAGGTCGACCGATTAATCGGAATGGCCGATTAGTTAGGGCCGATTTCAAGTTTTCAAAACAATCGGAAATCTGTATTTTTGGACACCGATTTGGCCGATTTATATATATATATATATATATATATATATATATATATATATATATATATATACACCTTTATTTTACTAGGCAAGTCAGTTAAGAACACATTCTTATTCTCAATGACGGCCTGGGAACGGTGGGTTAACTGCCTCGTTCAGGGGCAGAACTACAGATTTTTACCTTGTCAGCTCTGGGATTCAATCTTGCAACCTTACGGGTAACTAGTCCAACGCTCTAACCACCTGCCTCACGAGGAGCCTGACTGTTACGCGAATGCAGTAAGCCAAGGTAAGTTGCTAGCTAGCATTAAACTTATCTTATAAAAACAATCAATCATAATCACTAGTTAACTACACATGGTTGATGATATTACTAGTTTATCTAGCGTGTCCTGCGTTGCATATAATCGATGCAGTGCGCATTCGCGAAAAAGGACTGTCGTTGCTCCAATGTGTACCTAACCATAAACATCAATGACTTTCTTAAAATCAATACACAAAAGTATATATTTTTAAACCTGCATATTTAGCTAAAAGAAATCCAGGTTAGCAGGCAATATTAACCAGGTGAAATTGTGTCACTTCTCTTGCGTTCAATGCACGCAGAGTCGGGGTATATGCAACAGTTTGGGCCGCCTGGTTCGTTGCGAACTAATTCGCCAGAATTTTACAGAATTATGACATTACATTGAAGGTTGTGCAATGTAACAAGAATATTTAGACTTAGGGATGCCACCCGTTAAGATAAAATACCAAACGGTTCCGTATTTCACTAAAATAATAAACGCTTTGTTTCGAAATTATAGTTTCCGGATTCGACGATATTAATGACCAAAGGCTCGTATTTCTGTGTGTTATTATGTTATAATTAAGTCTATGATTTGATAGAGCAGTCTGACTGAGCGATGGTAGGCACCAGCAGGCTCATCAGCATTCATTAAAACAGCAATTTTGTGCGTTTTGCCAGCAGCTCTTCACAATGCTTCAAGCATTGCGCTGTTTATGACTTCAAGCCTATCAACTCCAGAGATTAGACTGGTGTAACCGATGTGAAATGGCTAGCTAGTTAGCGGAGTGTGTGCTAATAGCGTTTCAAACGTCACTCGCTCTGAGACTTGGAGTAGTTGTTCCCCTTGCTCTGCGTGGCTAACTCTGCTTCGAGGGTGGCTGTTGTCGATGTGTTCCTGGTTTGAGCCCAGGTAGGAGCGAGGAGAGGGACGGAAGCTATACTGTTACACTGGCAATACTAAAGTGCCTATAAGAACATCCAATAGTCAAAGGTATATGAAATACAAATTGTATAGAGAGAAATAGTCCTATAATTCCTATAACTACAACCTAAAACTTCTTACCTGGGAATATTGAAGACTCATGTTAAAAGGAACCACCAGCTTTCATATGTTCTCATGTTCTGAGCAAGGAACTGAAACCTTCGCTTTCTTAAATGGCACATATTGCACTTTTACTTTCTTCTCCAACACTTTGTTTTTGCATTATTTAAGCCAAATTGAACATGTTTTCATTATTTATTTGAGGCTAAATTGATTTTATTGATGCATTATGTTAAGTTAAAATAAGTGTTCATTCAGTATTTTTGTAATGGTCATTTATTACAAATACATTTTTTTTTTAAATCGGCCGATTAACATATCGGCTTTTTTTGGTCCTCCAATAATCGGTATCAGCGTTGAAAAATTATATTCTGTCGACCTCTAGTTTTAATACCAACACGTACTCTGGCTTGATACCTTTTACACTTGTCATTCTGTCAGTCTTACTAATCATACTGCTGCTGTTTCTAGGGTGGAAGTAATTTATTTATACGAGTGACAGCAGCCCATTGCTAAGTAACAACGTGACATTAATTGCATTATAATGACACCATGTGTTCTAGAATCTTGAGGACAACGATGGCTGTCTCTCCGCTAACGGGATTCTAAATCTAATACCGTTCCTCCTCCCATTACTGAACGGGGATGACAACACAAAGCAGCTATGACACCAGATGTGTTCTAGAATCTTGAGGACAACGGGATTCTAAATCTAATACCGTTCCTCCTCCCATTACTGAACGGGGATGACAACACAAAGCAGCTATGACACCAGGTGTGTTCTAGAATCTTGAGGACAACGGGATTCTAAATCTAATACCGTTCCTCCTCCCATTACTTCCTGAACGGGGATGACAACACAAAGCAGCTGTTTTCCCAGCGAAAACAATATCTGTAAATTGATAACTTGGTGTTGTGTACATTAAACGCTTTTGAATTAGATACACAGCAGTCAATCCACATTCTAATACACTTCAGTCTGTTCATAACTTCTCTGTGTATTTGGTGTTTTATAGGTGTTTTTATCTGCTTGTCTTATCTGGTATAATAAAGATTGATTCATTTATTGATAGGTGGCTTTGTCAATCAGAATATGTGATTCCCCTCCTTTTCTCTCGATAATAGCATAACAAAAAAAAGCTTGTTTAAACCACCGGTCATAGATTGATCTGCTCAGAAACCGTTGTGATCTGTATTCACTGCAGACACACGGTCTACATACACATTTTGTGATTACTGGTCAATGTTGCAGCCCTCTCCCAACCCTCTCAGCTCCATGGCAGATATGTAGAATTGCAGGAAATTAGCTTTAAAATTGCAAACTCTCTCTCTCCTTCCTCTCTCCTTCCTCTCTCCTTTCCTCTCTTCTTCCCTCTCTCCTTTCCTTCTCCCTCTCCCTTCCTCTCTCCTTCCCTCTCTCCTTCTCCTCTCCTGCCCTCACTCCTTGCCCCTCTCCTTGCCCTCTCCTTCCCTCTCTCCTTCACCCCCTCTCCTTCCCTCTTCCTTCTCCCTCTCCTTCACCCTCTCCTTCACCCTCTTCTTCCCTCTCTCCTTCCCTCTCTCCTTCCCTCTCTCCTTCCCTCTATCAGAACACTGCTCTTCTTTATACCCTGGTTGAAACTACAGCTTGTCCTCTTTGTCCAGCCTGGCATTCCTCACATAGCGATCTGTGTATCTTCTGGAGGGAGGGAGAGAGGGAGGGGGAGGGAGAGAGGGAGGGGGAGGGAGAGGGAGGGAGAGAGGGAGGGGGAGGGAGAGAGGGAGGGGGAGAGAGGGAGGGGAGGGAGAGGGGAGGGGAAGGGAGAGGGGGAGGGGAAGGGGGAGGAGAGGGAGAGAGGGAGGGAGAGGGAGAGGGAGAGGGAGGGGGGAGAGAGAGAGAGAGAGGGAGGGAGAGAGAGAGGGGGAGGGGAGAGAGAGAGGGGGAGGGAGAGATAGGGAGGGGGGAGAGAGAGAGGAGGGTGGGAGAGAGAGGGAGGGTGGGAGAGAGAGGGGGAGGGAGGGGGAGAGAGGGAGAGGGAGGGGGAGGGGGGAGAGAGGTAGAGGGAGGGGAGAGAGAGAGAGAGAGAGAGGGAGGGAGAGAGAGGGAGGGAGAGGGAGGGAGGGAGAGAGGAGGAGAGAGGGAGGGGGGAGAGAGAGAGGGAGGGGGGGAGAGAGAGAGGGAGGGGGGGGGAGAGAGAGGGAGGGGGGGGAGAGAGGGAGGGGGGGGGAGAGGGAGGGGGGGAGAGGGAGGGAGGAGAGAGGGAGGGGGAGGGGGAGGGAGGGAGGGGGAGGGGGAGGGGAGAGAGAGAGGGAGGGGAGGGGAAGAGGGAGGGGGAGGGGAGAGAGAGGGAGGGGAGGGAGGGGGAGGGGGAGAGAGAGAGGGAGGGGGGAGGGAGAGAGAGGGAGGGGGGGAGGGAGAGAGGGAGGGGGAGAGGGAGGGGGGGGGAGAGGGAGGGAGAGAGAGAGGGAGGGGGGAGGGGGAGGGGAGGGAGGGGGAGGGGGAGGGGAGGGAGAGAGAGGAGGGGGAGGGGAAGGGGAGAGGGAGGGGGAGAGAGGGAGGGAGGGAGGGGGAGGGGAGAGAGAGGGAGGGGGGAGGGAGAGAGAGGGAGGGGGGGGAGGGAGAGAGAGGGAGGGGGAGAAAGAGGGAGGGAGGGAGGGGGGAGAGAGGGAGGGAGAGAGGGGGGAGAGGGAGGGGGGGAGAGGGGGAGGGAGGGAGGGGGGGAGAGAGAGGGAGGGACCGAGGGGGAGAGAGGGAGGGAGGGGGGGCAGAGGGGGGGAGAGAGAGGGAGGGATGGATGGAGGGAGGGAGGGAGAACATCAGATCTAATGTCGACTGAGATCTACCCTGGGAGAGACACTCTAGACCCTCTCAACGGCTCACCTTCCCCTCAGCCCTGGTTGTGGTAAAGGGCAGTGTTGGTAAATGTGTTGGTGTGCCATTGGCACAAACAGAGCAAGGTTTGAAATCATAAACAGTGCTTTCCAAGTTAGTGGCTGAACTCTGACCTTAAGTGTGAGTATGTGGCACACAAGCAGAGAGAGAGATTAGAGTGCTATTTGGCCCTAAACAGAGAGTACACAGTGGCAGAATACCTGACCACTGTGACTGACCCAAAATGAAGGAAAGCTTTGACTATGTACAGACTCAGGAGCATAGCCTTGCTATTGAGAGGGGCCGCTATAGGCAGACCAGACCTGGCTCTCTTTCGTACATTAACTATTTGCACATAATATAACATTTGAAATGTCTTTATTCTTTTGGAACTGTTATTGTTAATTTTTTATCATTTATTTCACTTTTGTTTATTATCTATTTCACTTGCTTTGGCAATGTAAACATATGTTTCCCATGCCAATAAAGCCCTTAAATTCAAATGGAATTGAGAGAGAGCGAGACAGAGAATTGTCTATTCCGTTTGCTTTGGCAATGTTAACATATGTTTCCCATGCCAATAAAGCCCTCAAATGTAATTGCGAGAGAGCGAGACACAGAATTGTCTATTCCGTTTGCTTTGGCAATGTTAACATATGTTTCCCCCACTGGAGAGAGTGCATTTGCTATGTAAATGTTGGTTTGCTGGTTCAAGCCCTGTTACCTCTTCAGTCACCAAAACACTAAGCTTAGTCAAAGTTAAAAAGTTGACATAACCAGTTTATCTGCCTCTCGTTGCCTGTCTCTCTGTGCCTGATACGCTAGGTTGTATAATAAACTGGGTGGTTCGAGCCCTGAATGCTGATTGGCTGAGAGCCATGGTATATCAGACCATATACCACGGGTATGATAAAATATACATGTTTAATGCTCTAAAATACATGTTTTACTGCTCCGGTAACCAGTTTATATGAGCAATAAGGCATCTCTGGGGTTTGTGGTTGTATCCACACCTTCTCGTGCCTTATTGCTCAATTATAAGACAGTATATTCATCTGCTACTTGTTGCTTGTCTGTGTGCCTGTCGTAACATAACTCTTACGCTAATCAGCCTCTTGTGTTTTTAAAGGCTAGGTGACCAGTTCTACCGGGAGGCCATAGAACACTGTCGCAGCTACAACGCCCGTCTGTGTGCCGAGCGGTCGGTCCGCATGCCCTTCCTGGACAACCAAACTGGCGTGGCCCAGAACAACTGCTACATCTGGATGGAACAGCGCCACCGCGAGCCAGGTGGGTGTACTGCAGGGCAGTGGAGCAAAAATGACACACACAGCCGCAGACACACAAAGTCAGAATAAATAGATATAATGAAAGCCGCGAGGCCACAAAGTACAGGGTGTGGTCCCAGGGCCCAGTATGCTAGATTAAGGGAGAGGCTATTGGCACAGTATGCTAGATTAACCCTGCTTTTGTGTTCGTTTCATGTTAATTAATTCTGTGTTCCCGGTCCAAAATGACTGCCCCATTTATAGCTGATTATAAATCCAAAAGTAATACATATATTATCACCTAATGTTGTCTTAGATCTTTTTAGCAACTTAATTTCTTGTGACAATTACATGTTTTGAACTTCTATTTGCTATTTATGGCCTGTAGGCCTCATTGACCTGAGCTCATATAACTCGTTTTTGAGTTTAAAAAAAAAATTCTGAATGTTTGGATCATTTTGACTATAACAAATACTTAAATGAAACATATTGTGCTATTTATCACAGACTACTTTCTCCTCTAAAGCATCTTCACTGTCAGTTTCCTGGTCTCTCTCCTCCTCACCTGTGTCATGGTCAAAGATATGATCAAGAGCCTCACATACAGTATATCGTTTGGTCATTGCTGCCACAGAATGAATTGTGAGCAAGACCTCAAAAAAGCTTTACATACCAAAGCTGCGAGAAAAGTTCTATATATTATTGAAACAATGTTGCGATTGTTTGTGAGAATGCCAACAGGTGTGGTTCCCCTGGGGGAAAGATTCTTTTGGGGAAAGGTCCCTCTGGGGGTTGCCATGGAAGCCAAGAAGGGGAGTGAGGTGTGTGTGTGTGTGTGTGCGCTCAAACACACATGCATGTGGGGGTCTGGGAGAGAAAGTGTGTCCATTTGATGAATGTGCATGTGCCTGAACTAATTTTATAACCTAATTGTAGTCTCACCCATTCATTTCTGACACCACAAGTGTACAAAAGTTAAATAAAAAAATCCAAAATGTAATGAAAATCAGCTAAATGTATTTTGTGTGTTCAGATGCCCTGTGTGGACGTAGTCATGGAACCCGATGACAATCAGATTCAATGAACTACATTTTTCAGAGAGAATCGTTCAATTCGACCAGAACACAACAGGAGGGTTAAGGGAAAGGCTATTGGCTCAGCATGCTAGATAAAGGAGAGGCTATTGGCCCAGCATGCTAGATAAAGGGAGAGGCTATTGGCCCAGCATGCTAGATAAAGGGAGAGGCTATTGGCAAAGCATGCTAGATAAAGGAGAGGCTATTGGCTCAGCATGCTAGATTAAGGGAGAGGCTATTGGCTCAACATGCTAGATTAAGAGAGAGGCTATTGGCCCAGCATGCTAGATAAAGGGAGAGGCTATTGGCCCAGCATGCTAGATAAAGGAGAGGCTATTGGCCCAGCATGCTAGATAAAGGGAGAGGCTATTGGCCCAGCATGCTAGATAAAGGGAGAGGCTATTGGCCAAGCATGCTAGATAAAGGGAGAGGCTATTGGTGTCCAGCTCTTAGTGAACACCATATTGTTCCCTCTGGCTCAATGGACGACTGGCCATGTGCAGACTGTAAAGAGATGCCTGCAAGGCCTCCTGGGTCTCAGGTCAAATCAGGAAACAGGAAGTCAATGGACACGGAGATATCTGGAAGTTATTTCAGTGAGGTGTATGTTACACTGTGTGTATATTTGTTAAATGTTTTTTTTGTGTGTTCTGACGTGTGTGTGATTGTATGAGTGTGTGTGTGTGTGCGTGCGTGCGTGCGTACGTGTGTGTGTGTATGTGTGTGTGTATTTATGTGTGTATGTGTGCGTGCGTGTGTGTGTATGTGTGCGTGTGTGTGTGTATGTGTGTGTGTGCGTGCGCGTGTGTGTGTGCGTGTGTGTGTATGTGTGTGTGTGTATGTGTGTGTGTGTGTGTATGTGTGTGCGTGTGTTAGGTGTGGCTGCTGGACAGATGTATACGTACCCTGCACGGTGCTGGAGGAAGAAGAGGCGGCTCCACCCCCCTATGGACCCTCAGCTACGCCTCTGTGAACTACGTCTGGGTGAGAAAATAACACCTCACTCTCTCTCCCTCCCCTCCGTCTCTATCTGTCCCTCCCTCTCTCCCTCTCCGTGTCTCTCTCTCTCCCTCCCCGTCTCTCTCTCCCTCGTTCCCTCTCCGTTTCTCTCTCCCTCCCTTGCTCCCCTCTCTTTCCGGCTATCCCCCTCCCTTGCTCTCTCTCTCTCCTCCCTCCCTTGCTCCCTCTCCGTCTCTCTCTCTCCCTCTCTGTCTCGCTCCCCTCTCTGTGTCTCTCTCTCACTCCCCGTCTCTCTCTCCCTCTCCGTTTCTCTCTCTCCCCTCCCTTGCTCCCTCTCTGTCTCTCTCTCTCTCCCTCCCTTGCTCCCTCTCTGTCTCTCTCCCTCCCCCTCCCTTGCTCCCCTCTCCGCCCTCTCTCCCCCTCCCTTGCTCCCTCTCTGTCTCTCTCTCTCTCCCTCCCTTGCTCCCTCTCCGTGTCTCTCTCTCCTCCCCCGTCTCTCCCTCCCTTGCTCCCTCTCTGTCTCTCTCTCTCTCTCCCTCCCTTGCTCCCTCTCTGTCTCTCTCTCTCTCCCTCCCTTGCTCCCTCTCTGTCTCTCTCTCTCTCTCCCTCCCTTGCTCCCTCTCCGTGTCTCTCTCTCCCTCCCCGTCTCTCCCTCCCTTGCCCTCTCTGTCTCTCTCTCCCTCCCTTGCTCCCTCTCCGTGTCTCTCTCCCTCTCTGTCTCTCTCTCTCTCTCCCTTTGCTCCCTCTCTGTCTCTCTCTCTCTCTCTCCCCTCCCTTGCTCCCTCTCTGTCTCTCTCTCTCTCTCCCTCCCTTGCTCCCTCTCTGTCTCTCTCTCTCTCCCTCCCTTGCTCCCTCTCTGTCTCTCTCTCTCCCTCCCTCCCTCGCTCCCTCTCTGTCTCTCTCTCTCTCTCCCTCCCTTGCTCCCTCTCTGTCTCTCTCTCTCCCTCCCTCCCTTGCTCCCTCTCTGTCTCTCTCTCTCCCTCCCTTGCTCCCTCTCTGTCTCTCTCTCTCCCTCCCTTGCTCCCTCTCCGTGTCTCTCTCTCCCTCCCCGTCTCTCTCTCCCTCCCTTGCTCCCTCTCCGTGTCCCTCTCTCCCTCCCCGTCTCTCTCTCCCTCCCTTGCTCCCTCTCTGTCTCTCTCTCTCCCTCCCTTGCTCCCTCTCCGTGTCTCTCTCCCTCCCCGTCTCTCTCTCCCTCCCTTGCTCCCTCTCCGTGTCCCTCTCCCCCTCCGCATCTCTCTCTTTCGCCAACACTGGTTACACACAAATGCAGGCACTTCGTCAGACACCACACAATCACGTACACACACACACACACACACACACACACACACACACACACACACACACATTCCTGGTTCCCCCTCGTCAGTCTGTAGCTACAGAGTGGCCTTAGCCTCAGCGCTAACGTTAGCTATCTGACCATCTGGCTCTGGTTAGCCTCTCTCCCCAGGTTCTCTCTCTCTGCCTGAATCAATGCCTCCTCTTTCTTTCCTCTAGGACACACACACACACACACACTCACACACAGTCCTCCACCTCTCTTACATTCTCACTCCGCATGGACAAATGATTAGAGGGGCCCAGTATAGGTTGTTGCTGTGCCTCAGCTAAGGAGAGGGCCCTAACCTTAACACAAGACCACTGAGATTGTTTATAAAGGCTCGTCTGGTAGAGGAACACTAGGGGAACCGGATAAGAGATAGTTATGAAGACTAGTAGGGGAACCGGATAAGAGATAGTTATGAAGACTAGTAGGGGAACCGGATAAGAGATAGTTATGAAGACTAGTAGGGGACCCGGATAAGAGATAGTTATGAAGACTAGTAGGGGAACCGGATAAGAGATAGTTATGAAGACTAGTAGGGGAACCGGATAAGAGATAGTTATGAAGGCTAGTAGGGGAACCGGATAAGAGATAGTTATGAAGGCTAGTAGGGGAACCGGATAAGAGATAGTTATGAAGGCTAGTAGGGGAACCGGATAAGAGATAGTTATGAAGGCTAGTAGGGGAACCGGATAAGAGATAGTTATGAAGGCTAGTAGGGGAACCGGATAAGAGATAGTTATGAAGGCTAGTAGGGGACCCGGATAAGAGATAGTTATGAAGGCTAGTAGGGAACCGGATAAGAGATAGTTATGAAGGCTAGTAGGGAACCGGATAAGAGATAGTTATGAAGGCTAGTAGGGGAACCGGATAAGAGATAGTTATGAAGGCTAGTAGGGGAACCGGATAAGAGATAGTTATGAAGGCTAGTAGGGGAACCGGATAAGAGATAGTTATGAAGGCTAGTAGGGGAACCGGATAAGAGATAGTTATGAAGGCTAGTAGGGGAACCGGATAAGAGATAGTTATGAAGACTAGTAGGGGAACCGGATAAGAGATAGTTATGAAGACTAGTAGGGGACCCGGATAAGAGATAGTTATGAAGACTAGTAGGGGACCCGGATAAGAGATAGTTATGAAGACTAGTAGGGGAACCGGATAAGAGATAGTTATGAAGACTAGTAGGGGAACCGGATAAGAGATAGTTATGAAGACTAGTAGGGGAACCGGATAAGAGATAGTTATGAAGACTAGTAGGGGACCCGGATAAGAGATAGTTATGAAGACTAGTAGGGGAACCGGATAAGAGATAGTTATGAAGACTAGTAGGGAACCGGATAAGAGATAGTTATGAAGACTAGTAGGGAACCGGATAAGAGATAGTTATGAAGGCTAGTAGGGGAACCGGATAAGAGATAGTTATGAAGACTAGTAGGGGAACCGGATAAGAGATAGTTATGAAGACTAGTAGGGGAACCGGATAAGAGATAGTTATGAAGACTAGTAGGGGAACCGGATAAGAGATAGTTATGAAGACTAGTAGGGGAACCGGATAAGAGATAGTTATGAAGACTAGTAGATAAGGGAACCGGATAAGAGATAGTTATGAAGGCTAGTAGGGAACCGGATAAGAGATAGTTATGAAGGCTAGTAGGGGAACCGGATAAGAGATAGTTATGAAGGCTAGTAGGGGACCCGGATAAGAGATAGTTATGAAGGCTAGTAGGGGAACCGGATAAGAGATAGTTATGAAGACTAGTAGGGGAACCGGATAAGAGATAGTTATGAAGACTAGTAGGGGAACCGGATAAGAGATAGTTATGAAGACTAGTAGGGGAACCGGATAAGAGATAGTTATGAAGGCTAGTAGGGGAACCGGATAAGAGATAGTTATGAAGGCTAGTAGGGGAACCGGATAAGAGATAGTTATGAAGACTAGTAGGGGAACCGGATAAGAGACAGTTATGAAGACTAGTAGGGGACCCGGATAAGAGATAGTTATGAAGACTAGTAGGGGACCCGGATAAGAGATAGTTATGAAGACTAGTAGGGGACCCGGATAAGAGATAGTTATGAAGACTAGTAGGGGAACCGGATAAGAGATAGTTATGAAGACTAGTAGGGGAACCGGATAAGAGATAGTTATGAAGACTAGTAGGGGAACCGGATAAGAGATAGTTATGAAGACTAGTAGGGGAACCGGATAAGAGATGGTTATGAAGGCTAGTAGGGGAACCGGATAAGAGATAGTTATGAAGGCTAGTAGGGGAACCGGATAAGAGATAGTTATGAAGACTAGTAGGGGAACCGGATAAGAGATAGTTATGAAGACTAGTAGGGGAACCGGATAAGAGATAGTTATGAAGACTAGTAGGGAACCGGATAAGAGATAGTTATGAAGGCTAGTAGGGGAACCGGATAAGAGATAGTTATGAAGACTAGTAGGGGAACCGGATAAGAGATAGTTATGAAGACTAGTAGGGGAACCGGATAAGAGATAGTTATGAAGACTAGTAGGGGAACCGGATAAGAGATAGTTATGAACCATGTGACCATGTGATCCCAGACTACCAGACCATGACTGACTGACTGACTGACTGACTGACTGGCTGGCTGGCTGACTGACTGGCTGGCTGGCTGACTGGCTGACTGGCTGGCTGGCTGACTGACTGACTGACTGGCTGGCTGACTGGCTGGCTGGCTGGCTGGCTGACTGGCTGGCTGACTGACTGACTGGCTGGCTGGCTGACTGGCTGGCTGGCTGGCTGGCTGGCAGGCAGGCAGGCAGGCAAGAGTGCAAAAGGTTAACAGTATACTAACCATAGAACACTGACTCCAGTCCAAAGCTATGTGTGTACAATGTTATGGAAACACTGCCTCCACCCTCCCCAATGGTATGGAAACACTGTCTCCACCCTCACCAATGGTAGGTATGGAAACACTACCTCCACCCTCCCCAATGGTATGGAAACACTGCCTCCACCCTCCCCAATGCTATGGAAACACTGCCTCCACCCTCCCCAATGGTAGGTATGGAAACACTACCTCCACCCTCCTCAATGGTATGGAAACACTACCTCCACCCTCCTCAATGGTATGGAAACACTGCCTCCACCCTCCTCAATGCTATGGAAACACTACCTCCACCCTCCCCAATGGTATGGAAACACTGCCTCCACCCTCCCCAATGGTAGGTATGTAAACACTGCCTCCACCCTCCCCAATGGTATGGAAACACTACCTCCACCCTCCCCAATGGTAGGTATGGAAACACTGCCTCCACCCTCCCCAATGATATGGAAACACTACCTCCACCCTCCCCAATGCTATGGAAACACTGCCTCCACCCTCCCCAATGGTATGGAAACACTGCCTCCACCCTCCCCAATGGTATGGAAACACTGCCTCCACCCTCCCCAATGCTATGGAAACACTACCTCCACCCTCCCCAATGGTAGGTATGGAAACACTACCTCCACCCTCCCCAATGGTATGGAAACACTGCCTCCACCCTCCCCAATGCTATGGAAACACTGCATCCACCCTCCCCAATGGTAGGTATGGAAACACTACCTCCACCCTCCCCAATGGTATGGAAACACTGCCTCCACCCTCCCCAATGGTATGGAAACACTGCCTCCACCCTCCCCAATGGTATGGAAACACTGCCTCCACCCTCCCCAATGCTATGGAAACACTACCTCCACCCTCCCCAATGGTATGGAAACACTGCCTCCACCCTCCCCAATGGTATGGAAACACTACCTCCACCCTCCCCAATGGTATGGAAACACTACCTCCACCCTCCGCAATGGTATGGAAACACTTCCTCCACCCTCCCCAATGGTAGGTATGGAAACACTACCTCCACCCTCCCCAATGGTAGGTATGGAAACACTACCTCCACCCTCCTTTTTGTTTACCTCATGTAGACAGACAGATAAAGTAACTGTGGTTGAGTGACTGCAGGCCATACTACTAAGGCTTTGTCCCTACATGGCACCCTATTCCCTACATGGCACCCTATTCCCTACATGGCGCCCTATTCCCTACATGGCACCCTATTCCCTACATGACGCCCTATTCCCTACATGACGCCCTATTCCCTACATGGCGCCCTATTCCCTACATGGCGCCCTATTCCCTACATGGCGCCCTATTCCCTACATGGCACCCAATTCCCTACATGGCACCCAATTCCCTACATGGCGCCCTAATCCCTACATGGCGCCCTAATCCCTACATGGCGCCCTAATCCCTACATGGCGCCCTATTCCCTACATGGCACCCTATTCCCTACATGGCACCCTATTCCCTACATGGCACCCTATTCCCTGCATGGCACCCTATTCCCTACTGAGCCCGATGGGCCCTGGTCAAAAGTAGTGCACTAAAAAGGGAGTAGGGTGCTATTTGGCACACTAGTTGAATTAATGATGTTTCCATGTGGAATTGGAGTCTGTGCCCAGTGGGAGCATTACAGTACGCTGGCAACAGTACGCTGGCAACAGTACCCTGGCAACAGTACCCTGGCAACAGTACGCTGACAACAGTACCCTGGCAACAGTATCCTGGCAACAGTATGCTGGCAGCAGTACCCTGGCAACAGTACGCTGGCAACAGTACGCTGGCAACAGTACGCTGGCAACAGTACGCTGGCAACAGTACGCTGGCAACAGTACCCTGGCAACAGTACCCTGGCAACAGTACCCTGGCAACAGTAAGCTGACAACAGTAAGCTGACAACAGTAAGCTGACAACAGTACCATGACAACACTACCCTGACAACACTACCCTGACAACAGTACCCTGACAACACTACCCTGACAACACTACCCTGACAACACTACCCTGACAACACTACCCTGACAACAGTACCCTGACAACAGTACCCTGACAACAGTACCATGACAACACTACCCTGACAACACTACCCTGACAACAGTACCCTGACAACAGTACCCTGACAACAGTACTCTGACTGAACTACTGATATGAATCATAATAACAAGAGACAGGAATGTAACAGTACCTCTCTTGGGCTTTAGGATTCACACCGTGTTTATTCAGTGGTTCCTGTCTGGGGGGGGAGAAGAGGGCAGGGGAGAACAGAGGATAGGAGAGGAGGGGGAGGAGGGAGGAGGGGGGAGGAGAGGAGAACAGAGAAGAAGGGAGGGGAGGGGGAGGGGAAAACAGAGGAGAGGAGAGGAGAGGGGAGGAGAGGGCAGGGTAGAACAGAGGAGAGGAGAGGGCAGGGGAGAACAGAAGAGAGGAGAACAGAAGAGAGGAGAAGAGAGGAGAGGAGAACAGAAGAGAGGAGAGGAGAGGAGAAAGGAGAAGAAGAGGAGAGGAGAGAGGAGAACAGAGAGGAGAGGAGATTAGAGGAGAGGAGAGGACAGGGGAGAACAGAGGAGAGGAGAACAGAGGAGAGGGCAGGGGAGAACAGAGGAGAACAGAAGAGAGGAGAACAGAGGAGAGGAGAACAGAGGAGAGGAGAACAGAGGAGAGGAGAACAGAGGAGAAGAGAACAGGAGAGGAGAACAGAGGAGAACAGAGGAGAGGAGAGGGCAGAGGAGAGGAGAGGAGAGGGCAGAGGAGAGGAGAGGGCAGGGGAGAACAGAGGAGAGGAGAGGAGAAGAGAGGAGAGGAGAAGAGAGGAGATGAGAGGAGAGGAGAGAGGAGAACAGAGAGGAGAGGAGATTAGAGGAGAGGAGAGGGCAGGGGAGAAGAGAGGAGAGGAGAACAGAAGAGAGGAGAAGAGAGGAGAGGAGAACAGAAGAGAGGAGAAGAGAGGAGAAGAGGAGAGGAGAGGAGAGGAGAGGGGCTTTAGACCATCCAGTTCCTTTCTGCCCCGGTCCTATTGGGTTGAGTGACAGTACAGAGCCATAAAGGTGCTGAAGGAGGGATACACAGCATGAGTAATCTGTAGCTAGCTACCTCATTGCTTTCTGCTCTGCTACCCTCCTCCCCCTCTCTCGGGACAACAGCAGAGGGAGGGGGAGAAGGGGAAAGGAGGGAGGAAGGGAGGGGAGAGCTAGGGGAAGGCGGAGGCAGAGCGGGAGGATGTGTCTCGTCAAAGTCAACCTAGCTACAGCAGACACAAAGAGAGGGGGAGGAGGGAAGAAATGGAGTGAGGGAGAGAGAGGGAAGATTAACCTCACTTCTGCTATTAATAACAGATGCAGCCTCCCTTCATCCCTCTATCTTCTTTATTATAAACTATACAACAGGAAGGAAGCAGAGATTATCCTCTCACTCCTCAGTATATCTCCATGGAAATGAAAGAGAACGAGAGAGGAAGAGATAAATAGAGAGTGAGGTACTGTATGCAAATAGACAAGTGAATAGAGATGGAAAGAATATATTTATTTGACTGTAGGAAGAGGAGGAGGAGGAGGAGGACGTTAGAAGAAGAGGGGGAGGAGGAGGTTCGAAGAAGAGGAGGAGGAGGTTAGAAGAGGAGGAGGAGGAGGTTAGAAGAAGAGGAGGAGGGAGGAGGTTAGAAGAAGAGGAGGAGGGAGGAGGTTAAAAGAAGAGGAGGGAGGTTAGAAGAAGAGGAGGGAGGTTAGAGGAGGGGGAGGAGGTTATAAGAAGAGGAGGAGGAGGGAGGTTAGAAGAAGAGGATGAGGAGGTTAGAAGAAGAGGACGAGGAGGTTAGAAGAAGAGGAGGAGGAGGGAGGTTAGAAGAAGAGGAGGAGGAGGAGGTTAGAAGAAGAGGAGGAGGAGGTTAGAAGAAGAGGGAGGATAGAAGAGGAGGAGGTTAGAAGAGGAGGATGAGGGAGGTTAGAAGAAGAGGAGGGAGGTTAGAAGAAGAGGAGGGAGGTTAGAAGAGGAGGAGGTTAGAAGAAGAGGAGGAGGTTAGAAGAAGAGGGGGAGGAGGTCTGAGACCTTGATCTCTGGTGGCGGTGCTAAAAAAATAAACAGAGTAAAGAAAACAGCCAGACCTCTTCTCTTCTCCTCCTTTCCCCTCATCCCTCCTTTATCCCCTGAACCTCTTCTATTCTCCTCCTCTCCCCTCCTCCCTCCTTTATCCCCTGAACCTCTTCTCCTCCTCTCCCCTCATCCCTCCTTTATCCCCTGAACCTCTTCTCCTCCTCTCCCCTCATCCCTCCTTTATCCCCTGAACCTCTTCTATTCTCCTCCTCTCCCCTCCTTTATCCCCTGAACCTCTCCTCTTCACCTCTCCTCCTCATCCCTCCTTTATCCCCTGAACCTCTTTTCTTCTCCTCCTCATCCCCTGATCCTCTTCTCCCCTCATCCCTCCTTTATCCCCTGAACCTGGCATATTTCATGTTGTATTGCTTCTGACTCTGACACAACCCCCCCTTGGTTTAGGCCAATAAGAAACAGCATTGGGAAGGAGACTGGCCATTGGTGCTCTATGATCTCTCTCTCACACACACACACACACACACACACACACACACACACACACACACACACACAGAGCTCAGAGGTGTCAGTGCAGGGCTGGCTAACCACTAACCACTAATATCACTGGTGTGAACTGGTCGTCTGGAAGATGTGTGCTTGGTTTATACGATAGTCATTCCCCCCCCCCCCCCCCCCCCCAGAGGCAGAGCTGGCCCCTAAGAAGGAGCCCTCCCCAGGAGAGGCCACAGCTCTGGAGACCCTGCTCAGAGGGGAGGGGCTACTGGAGAAGAAGAAAGACATCATCAAGGAGGACGAGACCCTTCTAGAGATACAGGTATGGCAAGAGAGAAGGGACACACACACACATAGGGGCAACAGTAGATGGGCCTTATTGGCAAACAGCATGCAGCCAAATACAATAACTTTACCTTTCTTTACATACAAGATCACACTTTTAAACTGTCACGATGGGAACGCAGCGAATTCCTGATTTGTAAATTGTGTCAAATATCTACTTTCTTACCTCTGTCACTCGTCCTCCTCTCACCTCCTCCCCTTTTTTTTTAACCTCCCTCCTGTGTTTACTCGTCTGTAGAGGGTCCTGGAAGCAGACGAGAATGGGGACGGTTTCCATGACGACGAGGACTTTGAAGTGGACACTCCGAAGAGGAAGCAGAGGAAAGGAAGGGTGAGGAAGTCTCCGAGAAGGGTCTTCTACGACATCAAAAGGAACATCAAATTCAACATACCAATTTAGGACCTGGAAATAAAATACTTATTTTAAATATTTTTTTTTACCTTTATTTTACTAGGCAAGTCAGTTAAGAACAAATTCTTATTTTCAATGACGGCCTGGGAACAGTGGGTTAACTGCCTGTTCAGGGGCAGAACAACAGATTTTGTACCTTGTCAGCTCGGGGATTTGAACTTGCAACCTTTCAGTTACTAGTCCAATGCTCTAACCACTAGGCTACCCTGCCGCCCCGAGTTATAGAACTCATTGCCCTTTATGGTTTTGAGGGGTCCGTGTGCAATGTAAAACACCAAATAATGCATACAGAGCAGAATTAGGCCGATACACGCCAATTGTCAAAATCCAGACGAGACGTTAAATTCTACAACCACCTAAAAGGAACCCATTCCCAAACCTTCCAGAACAAAGCCATCACCTACAGAGAGATGAACCCGGAAAAGAGTCCCCTAAGCAAGCTGGTCCTGGGGCTCTGTTCACAAACACGAACAGACCCCAGGACAGCAACACATTAGACCAAATCATGAGAAAACTAAAAGATAATTACTTGACACATTGGACATATTTCCCTCAGATTACACAGATCCACAAAGAATTCGAAAACAAACCCAATTTTGATAAACTCCCATATCTACTGGGTGAAATACCACAGTGTGCCATCACAGCAGCAAGATGTGTGACCTGTTGCCGCAAGAAAAGGGCAACCAGTGAAGAACAAACACCATTGTAAATACAACCCATATTTATTTGAAATGTCTTTTATTCTTTTTGGAACTTTCGTGAGTGTAATATTTTCTGTTAATTTTATATTGTTCATTTAACTTGTGTTCATTATCTATTTCACTTGCTTTGGCAAAGAGAGAGAGAGAGAGCGAAAGAGGTCTAGTGTGGTGTGACATCATGTATTTCTCTTCACAGGGCAGAGGGTCCAGTCGCAGGAGGACAGAAGCTGCTACCAACGATGATGTGGATAAACCTTACGTCTGTGACAGTAAGACAAAATACAACAACAACAGACATCTCCTGTGAGATTGTGAATGACGTCTTTTCGGGTAACAGGGTTAGATTGATTTTGATTGGCTGAGACCAGAGTAGCTGTTTCCTGATCGGAATATTGTTGCCACGTGAACCAAATTTTGAGTTCAAACTTTTTTTTGAACTCAATTCCATCCGTAGAAGATCTGCTTAATGGATTAATGTTCTCGCGGTCGCAAACGACGTTGGCTCAATCGGAAAGCTTACAACACAGATATTCTGCGCCACGGACTGACTCTTAACTTTTCTGAATCCCACTTCTAACAGGAAATGACCTGTTATTGATTGTTATTAGGTCTCACTGTTCTCTATTATCTTACTATTATCAAGGTCTGTCTGTATCTGGACATGGTTAGCTGCCTAAGATACAATACATGAGCAAAAGTATGTGGACACCTGCTCGTCTAACATCACATTCCAAAATGACATTAATATAGAGTTGGTCCTCCTCTTTGTTGCTATAACAGCCTCCACTCTTCTAGGAAGGCTTTCCACTAGATGTTGGAACATTGCTGCTATAACAGCCTCCACTCTTCTGGGAAGGCTTTCCACTAGATGTTGGAACATTGCTGCTATAACAGCCTTCACTCTTCTGGGAAGGCTTTCCACTAGATGTTGGAACATTGCTGCTATAACAGCCTCCACTCCTCTAGGAAGGCTTTCCACTAGATGTTGGAACATTGCTGCTATAACAGCCACCACTCTTCTGGGAAGGCTTTCCACTAGATGTTGGAACATTGCTGCTATAACAGCCTCCACTCCTCTAGGAAGGCTTTCCACTAGATGTTGGAACATTGCTGCTATAACAGCCTCCACTCTTCTGGGAAGGCTTTCCACTAGATGTTGGAACATTGCTGCTATAACAGCCTCCACTCTTCTGGGAAGGCTTTCCACTAGATGTTGGAACATTGCTGCTATAACAGCCTCCACTCCTCTAGGGAGGTTTTCCACTAGATGTTGGAACATTGCTGCTATAACAGCCTCCACTCTTCTGGGAAGACTTTCCACTAGATGTTGGAACATTGCTGCTATAACAGCCCCCACTCTTCTGGGAAGGCTTTCCACTAGATGTTGGAACATTGCTGCTATAACAGCCTCCACTCCTCTAGGAAGGCTTTCCACTAGATGTTGGAACACTGCTGCTATAACAGCCTCCACTCCTCTAGGAAGGCTTTCCACTAGATGTTGGAACATTGCTGCTATAACAGCCTCCACTCTTCTGGGAAGGCTTTCCACTAGATGTTGGAACATTGCTGCTATAACAGCCTCCACTCCTCTAGGAAGGCTTTCCACTAGATGTTGGAACATTGCTGCTATAACAGCCTCCACTCTTCTGGGAAGGCTTTCCACTAGATGTTGGAACATTGCTGCTATAACAGCCTCCACTCTTCTGGGAAGGCTTTCCACTAGATGTTGGAACATTGCTGCTATAACAGCCTCCACTCTTCTGGGAAGGCTTTCCACTAGATGTTGGAACATTGCTGTGGGGACTTGCTTCCATTCAGCCACAAGAGCATTAATGAGGTCGGTCACTGATGTTGGCCTGGCTCGATTAGGAAGCGATCCAATTGATCTCGAAGGTGTGACTGATGGGGTTGAGGTCAGGGCTCTGTGCAGGCCAGTCAAGTTCTTCCACACCGATCTCAACAAACCATTTTGGTATGGACTTCGCTTTGTGCACGGGGGGCATCGTCTTGCTGAAACAAGGAAAGGACCTTCCCCAAACTGTTTCCACAAAGTTGGAAGCACAGAATCTTCTAGAATTTCATGGTGTGCTGTAGCGTTAAGGTTTCCGCCTGATCTTGAAACGTGATTCATCACTCCAGAGAACGTGTTTCCACTGCTTTGATCGCGACGCGCTTTACACCACTCCAGCCGACACGTGGCATTTTGCGCGTGGTGATCTGGGGCTTGTGTGCGGCTGCTCTGCAATGGAAACCCATTTCATGAAGCTCCCGACGAACAGTTCTTGTGCTGACGTTGCTTCTGTAACGGATGTGAAACGGCTAGCTTAGTTAGCGGTGGTGCGCGCTAAATAGCGTTTCAATCGGTGACTTCACTTGCTCTGAGACCTTGAAGTAGTAGTTCCCCTTGCTCTGCAAGGGCCGCGGCTTTTGTGGAGCGATGGGTAACGATGCTTCGAGGGTGACTGTTGTTGATGTGTGCAGAAGGTCCCTGGTTCGCGCCCGGGTATGGGCGAGGGGACGGTCTAAAGTTATACTGCTACACTTCCAGAGGCAGTTTGGGACTCGGTAGTGAGTGTTGCAACCGAGGACAGACCATATTTACATGCTATGCGCTTCAGCATTCAGGGGTCCCGCTCTGTGAGCTTGTGTGGCCTACCACTTTGCGGCTGAGCCGTTGTTGCTCCTAGACATTTCCACTTCACAGTGACAGCACTTACAGTTGACCGGGGCAGCTCCAGCAAGGCAGAAATTTGACAAACTGACATGTCGCTGAGCTCTTCAGGACGGGCCTATGTTTGTCTATGGAGATTGCATGGCGGTGTGCTCGATTTTATACACCTGTCAGCAACGGGTGTGGCTGAAATAGCTGAAATCCACTAATTTGAAGTAGTGTCCACATACTTTTGTATATATAGTGTAGCTTATTATTCAATAACCTTATTTGACTTTCCTTGGGGTGAGAGAAGCAACTGTTCCCTCTCTAGCATGTCGGACGTTAGCATAGCATGCTACTTCTACCTAAATGGAAACATGGGAGGACCTGGTACTCATGTCGTGAGATATTATAGCCTCTTTGACTGAATCTCTTATTTTAGTTATTTTTCTTTCTTTCTTTGTTCTTTTTCTTTTCATGTTCTCTGTTCCTTCCTTCCTTTCCAGACAGAAACAAACAAAAGCATAAGTCAAAAAGTGCCGACTCAGGTATCTGGATATGCGTGTGTCCTCTTTTCTCCGTGTGGCTTCTCTCTTAACGACAAGATCAGGGACTACTGGGGTCTGTTTGATTTGCGCTAGCATGGGGTCACGTTCAGACGGGTACACAGTTTACACCACATCCAGGCGTATAAAACAGATATGCTTATATTTAAATGTAGAATACAGAAGGATGTAAGATACAAGATGTGTCTATGTTGCACCCTCCTGAATGGAGCCCTGGTTGTCTTTCTGTTTCTGCTTTGGCTAATAATGGCCAAGGCTAAAGTAGAAATGCATCTGGCTACCAGCTAAACCAATCTAAGCAATCTATCGCTATTATGCTTACTAATTGCATAAGCATATGATTATTGAATTCTTCGACCAAAGCAAGCTTGCATGGCGCTACATAACTTTAAGGTATCTGCTGGTTTGTTATCAAGTTGCTGGGGAAGAATGATCTTTGAGCATCAGCTGAGCTAACGCATGTTTCTGTAGTGTTGTAACGATGCTGTCACAGACAACCTAACCTGCTGTCACTATGGTTTCTGGGTAATACAGACAACCTAACCTGCTGTCACTATGGTTTCTGGGTAATGCAGACAACCTAACCCGCTGTCACTGGGGTTTCTGGGTAATACAGACAACCTGACCTGCTGTCACTATGGTTTCTGGGTAATACAGACAACCTAACCTGCTGTCACTATGGTTTCTGGGTAATACAGACAACCTAACCTGCTGTCACTATGGTTTCTGGGTAATGCAGACAACCTAACCCGCTGTCACTGGGGTTTCTGGGTAATACAGACAACCTGACCTGCTGTCACTATGGTTTCTGGGTAATACAGACAACCTAACCTGCTGTCACTATGGTTTCTGGGTAATACAGACAACCTAACCTGCTGTCACTGGGGTTTCTGGGTAATACAGACAACCTAACCCGCTGTCACTATGGTTTCTGGGTAGTACAGACAACCTAACCCGCTGTCACTGGGGTTTCTGGGTATTACAGACAACCTAACCTGCTGTCACTGGGGGTTTCTGGGTAATAAAGACAACCTAACCCGCTGTCACTATGATGTTACCAGGCAACCTAACCTGCTGTCACTATGATGTTACCAGACAACCTAACCTGCTGTCACTGTGATGTTACCAGGCAACCTAACCTGTTGTCACTGTGTTGTTACCAGACAACCTAACCTGCTGTCACTATGGTTTCTGGGTAATACAGACAACCTAACCAGTGTTAGACAACAACATTCTCAACAGTGTTCTCAGAGTGGGCACCATTTCCCCACATATTGTCTTTCTCGAGTATTACAGTGCTGTGTCTTTCTAGGGAGTCCTTTCATAAAGACGTTGTTAGTTTTAGGGATCCTAGGCTACTATCCTAGTAGGAATGTTCTGGTGTCAATCCTCTTAAGATAAAGCCCTCCCCAATAAGACATTGAGGACCTTGTTAACGGGTTGGTTCTTTTGTCTTGAACGCTAGGTCGTCTTCAGTAGTGCACACAAGTAGATAAACGCTTTTTTGAAACTGTAAATTAAAATTAGATTTCAGTTATGACCATAGTGTTTCAAAACAATTTCCTCAATGTTCTGTGGTTCTAATGGATTCTAATGCTTCTGTGTTCTACAGTCTGTGGCAAACGCTACAAGAACCGCCCAGGCCTGAGTTACCACTACGCCCACACACACCTGGCTGAGGAGGAAGGGGAGGAGGAGAGGGAGGAAGAGATGCCACCGACCCCGCCACCACACCGACCAGACCCAGACCCAGACAACCACAAACGTAAGAGACGACCAGGGTTTAAACTAAATGCTTAGTAGTAGTACAGGGTTATAACTTGATGATGGAATGACACCCTATTATCTCTGACATACCACTGTTGAATGGAGTGTATTATCTCTGACATAGCATACCACTGTTGAATGGAGTTTATTATCTCTGACATAGCATACCACTGTTGAATGGAGTGTATTATCTCTGACATAGCATACCACTGTTGAATGGAGTGTATTATCTCTGACATAGCATACCACTGTTGAATGGAGTTTATTATCTCTGACATACCACTGTTGAATGGAGTTTATTATCTCTGACATAGCACTGTTGAATGGAGTTTATTATCTCTGACATAGCATACCACTGTTGAATGGAGTTTATTATCTCTGACATACCACTGGTGAATGGAGTGTATTATCTCTGACATACCACTGTTGAATGGAGTTTATTATCTCTGACATGCATAAATTATCTCAACGCTACATAAAGAGAGACAACTCAACGCTACATATAGAGAGACAACACTACATAAAGACAGACACCCCAACACTACATAAAGAGAGACAACACAACACTACATATAGAGAGACACCACTACATATAGAGAGACACCACAACACTACATAAAGAGAGACACCACAACACTACATAAAGAGAGACATCACAACACTATATAAAGAGAGATAACTCAACGCTACATAAAGAGAGACGCCACAACGCTACATAAAGAGAGATAACTCAACGCTACATAAAGAGAGACGCCACAACACTACATATAGAGAGACACCACTACATATAGAGAGACACCACAACACTACATAAAGAGAGACAACACTACATAAAGAGAGATAACTCAACGCTACATAAAGAGAGACGCCACAACACTACATAAAGACAGACACCACAACACTACAAGGGCGGCAGGGTAGCCTAGTGGTTAGAGTGTTGGACTAGTAACCAGAAGGTTGCAAGATCAAACCCCTGAGCTGACAAGGTACAACTCTGTCGTTCTGCCCCTGAACAGGCAGTTAACCCACTGTTCCTAGGCCGTCATTGTAAATAAGAATTTGTTCTTAACTGACTTGCCTAGTAAAATAAAGGTAAAATAAAAATGAAAAATAAATAAAGAGAGACACTACAACACTACATATAGAGAGACACTACATAAAGAGAGACAACACAACATAAAGAGAGACACCACAACACTACATAAAGAGAGACACTACATAAAGAGAGACCCTACAACACTACATAGAGAGACGCAGCAACACTACATAGAGAGAGACCCTACAACACTACATAGAGAGAGACCCTACAACACTACATTTTATTTCTTTACCTTTATTTAACCAGGCAAGTCAGTTAAGAACAAATTCTTATATATAATAATATATATATATATATACACACACACACTATATATGTTCCTAATGTTTTGTACACTCACTGTGTGTATATCTATATCCATATCCTACTCCTATACAGAGGGCGGATTCTGTATAGAAATCTATATTTTGTGTTTCTATACAGCTCAGAGGGCGGCAGATGGCTCCATCGTTCCTAACGAGGAGATAGATGCTGTATAGTAATCTATATTTTGTGTTTCTATACAGCTCAGAGGGCGGCAGATGGCTCCATCGTTCCTAACGAGGAGATAGATGCTGTATAGTAATCTATATTTTGTGTTTCTATACAGCTCAGAGGGCGGCAGATGGCTCCATCGTCCCTAACGAGGAGATAGATGCTGTATAGTAATCTATATTTTGTGTTTCTATACAGCTCAGAGGGCGGCAGATGGCTCCATCGTTCCTAACGAGGAGATAGATGCTGTATAGTAATCTATATTTTGTGTTTCTATACAGCTCAGAGGGCGGCAGATGGCTCCATCGTTCCTAACGAGGAGATAGATGCTGTATAGTAATCTATATTTTGTGTTTCTATACAGCTCAGAGGGCGGCAGATGGCTCCATCATCCCTAACGAGGAGATAGATGCTGTATAGTAATCTATATTTTGTGTTTCTATACAGCTCAGAGGGCGGCAGATGGCTCCATCGTCCCTAACGAGGAGATAGATGCTGTATAGTAATCTATATTTTGTGTTTCTATACAGCTCAGAGGGCGGCAGATGGCTCCATCGTTCCTAACGAGGAGATAGATGCTGTATAGTAATCTATATTTTGTGTTTCTATACAGCTCAGAGGGCGGCAGATGGCTCCATCGTTCCTAACGAGGAGATAGATGCTGTATAGTAATCTATATTTTGTGTTTCTATACAGCTCAGAGGGCGGCAGATGGCTCCATCATCCCTAACGAGGAGATAGATGCTGTATAGTAATCTATATTTTGTGTTTCTATACAGCTCAGAGGGCGGCAGATGGCTCCATCGTTCCTAACGAGGAGATAGATGCTGTATAGTAATCTATATTTTGTGTTTCTATACAGCTCAGAGGGCGGCAGATGGCTCCATCGTTCCTAACGAGGAGATAGATGCTGTATAGTAATCTATATTTTGTGTTTCTATACAGCTCAGAGGGCGGCAGATGGCTCCATCGTTCCTAACGAGGAGATAGATGCTGTATAGTAATCTATATTTTGTGTTTCTATACAGCTCAGAGGGCGGCAGATGGCTCCATCATCCCTAACGACTACTGTGACTTCTGTCTGGGAGACTCTGACTCTAACAGGAAGACTGGCCAGGCTGAGGAGCTGGTGTCCTGCTCTGACTGCGGCCGCTCCGGTGAGTAGACCGCACTACAGACTACTGTACAGACCGCACTACAGACTACTGTACAGACCGCACTACAGACTACTGTACAGACCGCACTACAGACTACTGTACAGACCGCACTACAGACTACTGTACAGACCGCACTACAGACTACTGTACAGACCGCACTACAGACTACTGTACAGACTGCACTACAGACTACTGTACAGACTTCACTATAGACTGCTCTACAGACTGCTCTACAGACTGTACTATAGACTGTACTATAGACCGCACTACAGACTACTGTACAGACTGCACTACAGACTACTGTACAGACTGCCTACAGACTACTGTACAGACTGCCTACAGACTACTGTACAGACTGCACTATAGACTACTGTACAGACCGCACTACAGACTACTGTACAGACTGCACTACAGACTACTGTACAGACTGCCTACAGACTACTGTACAGACTGCCTACAGACTACTGTACAGACTGCACTATAGACTACTGTACAGACCGCACTACAGACTACTGTACAGACTGCACTATAGACTACTGTACAGACTGCCTACAGACTGTACTATAGACTGCACTACAGACTGCTCTACAGACTGCACTATAGACTACTGTACAGACCGCACTACAGACTACTGAACAGACTGCACTATAGACTACTGTACAGACCGCACTACAGACTACTGAACAGACTGCACTATAGACTACTGTACAGACTGCCTACAGACTACTGTACAGACTGCACTATAGACTACTGTACAGACCGCTCTACAGACTACTGTACAGACTGCCTACAGACTACTGTACAGACCGCACTATAGACTACTGTACAGACTGCCTACAGACTACTGTACAGACTGCACTATAGACTGTACTATAGACTGCACCACAGACTGCACTACAGACTGCTCTACAGACTACTGTACAGACCGCACTACAGACTACTGTACAGACTGCACTATAGACTGCACTACAGACTGCACTATAGACTACTGTACAGACTGCACTACAGACTGCTCTACAGACTACTGTACAGACTGCACTATAGACTACTGTACAGACTGCACTACAGACTGCTCTACAGACTACTGTACAGACTGCACTACAGACTACTGCACAGACTGTACTATAGACTGCTCTACAGACTACTGTACAGACTGCACTATAGACTGCACTACAGACTGCACTATAGACTACTGTACAGACTGCACTACAGACTACTGTACAGACTGTACTATAGACTGCTCTACAGACTACTGTACAGACTGCACTATAGACTGCACTACAGACTGCACTATAGACTACTGTACAGACTGCACTATAGACTGCACTATAGACTGCACTACAGACTACTGTACAGACTGCACTATAGACTGCACTACAGACTGCTCTACAGACTACACTACAGACTGCTCTACAGGCTGTACTACATACTGCACTATATACTGCACTACAGACTGCACTACAGACTGCTCTACACACTGTACTACAGACTGCACTACAGACTGCTCTACAGACTGCACTACAGACTACTGTACAGACTGCACTATAGACTGCACTACAGACTGCTCTACAGACTACTGTACAGACTGCACTATAGACTGCTGTACAGACTGCACTATAGACTGCTGTACAGACTGCACTACAGACTGCTCTACAGACTGCTCTACAGACTGCTCTACATACTGCACTACAGACTACTGTACAGACTGCACTATAGACTGCACTACAGACTGCCTACAGACTACTGTACAGACTGCACTATAGACTGCTGTACAGACTGCACTATAGACTGCACTACAGACTGCTCTATAGACTGCACTACAGACTGCTCTATAGACTGCACTACAGACTGCTCTACAGACTACTGTACAGACTGCCTACAGACTACTGTACAGACTGCACTATAGACTGCTGTACAGACTGCACTACAGACTGCTCTACAGACTGCACTATAGACTGCTCTACAGACTGCACTATAGACTGCTCTACAGACTGCTCTACAGACTGCACTATAGACTGCTCTACAGACTGCACTATAGACTGCTCTACAGACTGCTTTACATACTGCACTACAGACGACTGTACAGACTGCACTATAGACTGCACTACAGACTGCTCTACAGACTGCACTATAGACTGCACTACAGACTGCACTACAGACTGCTCTACAGACTGCTCTACAGACTGCACTACATACTGCACTACAGACTGCACTACATACTGCACTACAGACTGCACTATAGACTGCTCTACAGACTGCACTACATACTGCACTATAGACTGCTCTACAGACTCCACTACATACTGCTCTACAGACTGCACTACAGACTGCACTATAGACTGCTCTACAGACTGCACTACATACTGCTCTACAGACTGCACTACAGACTGCACTACATACTGCACTACAGACTGCACTACAGACTGCACTATAGACTGCACTATAGACTGTACTACAGACTGCACTATAGACTGTACTACAGACTGCACTACAGACTGCTCTACAGACTGCACTACATACTGCACTACAGACTGCACTACATACTGTACTACAGACTGTTCTACAGACTACACTACAGACTGCTCTACAGACTGCACTATAGACTGTACTACAGACTGCACTGTAGACTGCTCTACAGACTGCTCTACAGACTGCTCTACAGACTGTACTACAGACTGCTCTACAGACTGCACTATAGACTGCTCTACAGACTGCACTACATACTGCACTACAGACTGCACTACATACTGCACTACAGACTGCACTACATACTGCACTACAGACTGCACTACATACTGTACTACAGACTGTTCTACAGACTACACTACAGACTGCTCTACAGACTGCACTATAGACTGTACTACAGACTGCACTGTAGACTGCTCTACAGACTGCTCTACAGACTGCTCTACAGACTGTACTACAGACTGCTCTACAGACTGCACTATAGACTGCTCTACAGACTGCACTATAGACTGCTCTACAGACTGCTCTACAGACTGCTCTACAGACTGCTCTCCACACTGCTCTACAGACTGCACTATAGACTGCTCTACAGACTGCTCTACAGACTGCACTACAGACTGCACTACATACTGCTCTACAGACTGCTCTACAGACTGCACTACAGACTGCACTATAGACTGCACTACAGACTGCTCTACAGACTACTGTACTACAGACTGCACTACAGACTGCTCTACAGACTGCTCTACAGACTGCACTGTAGACTGCTCTACAGACTGCACTACATACTGCTCTACAGACTGCTCTACAGACTGCACTACAGACTGCACTGTAGACTGCTCTACAGACTGTACTACAGACTGCACTGTAGACTGCTCTACAGACTGCACTGTAGACTGCTCTACAGACTGTACTACAGACTGTACTATAGACTGCTCTACAGACTGTACTACAGACTGCTCTACAGACTGCACTACAGACTGCTCTACAGACTGTACTACAGACTGCACTGTAGACTGCTCTACAGACTGCACTGTAGACTGCTCTACAGACTGCTCTACAGACTGCACTGTAGACTGCTCTACAGACTGCTCTACAGACTGCACTACAGACTGCACTACAGACTGCTCTACAGACTGCACTGTAGACTGCTCTACAGACTGCACTATAGACTGCACTATAGACTGTACTACAGACTGCTCTACAGACTGCACTACAGACTGCTCTACAGACTGTACTACAGACTGCACTGTAGACTGCTCTACAGACTGCACTGTAGACTGCTCTACAGACTGCTCTACAGACTGCACTGTAGACTGCTCTACAGACTGCACTACAGACTGCTCTACAGACTGCACTACAGACTGCTCTACAGACTGCACTGTAGACTGCTCTACAGACTGTACTACAGACTGCACTATAGACTGCACTGTAGCAAGGCCAAGCTGTGTCCTTCATGGCTAGAGATACCCACACTTTAAAACTGTAAATATATTCCTCTAGTGTTACACAGTGTAATATAGCCAAGGATGACTTCAGTCTAGTAATGTTAGAGATAGTAATGTTTCACCTATATTACATTGATTCCAATAAACCATTTTGAAATGAAATCACTATTAACAGTAGTAGACAAGAGTTGTATCCCACCATATCTACTCTGTCCAGTCGTGAACATTAAGTACACCGACACTGGTCAGATAGGTCACAAATCCTCAGAGGTATTTAATTCACAATCTCTGGAAGAGTTGTTCTATATTCACGCTAGCTGGCCGGGGCCGTGGGGGAACGTAGACAGACGGGAGCAGGAAGACGAGCGTTCTCTGGAAGAGTTGTTCTATATTCACGCTAGCTGGCCGGGGCCGTGGGGGAACGTAGACAGACGGGAGCAGGAAGACGAGCGTTCTCTGGAAGAGTTGTTCTATATTCACGCTAGCTGGCCGGGGCCGTGGGGGAACGTAGACAGACTGGAGCAGGAAGACGAGCGTTCTCTGGAAGAGTTGTTCTGCGACGCGTAGCCTAGTGGTTAGAGTGTAGAGGCGGCAGGTAGCCTAGTGGTTAGAGTGTAGAGGAGGCAGGGTAGCCTAGTGGTTAGAGTGTAGAGGCGGCAGGTAGCCTAGTGGTTAGAGTGTAGAGGTGGCAGAGTAGCCTAGTGGTTAGAGTGTAGAGGAGGCAGGGTAGCCTAGTGGTTAGAGTGTAGAGGCGGCAGGTAGCCTAGTGGTTAGAGTGTAGAGGCGGCAGGTAGCCTAGTGGTTAGAGTGTAGAGGAGGCAGGGTAGCCTAGTGGTTAGAGTGTAGAGGCGGCAGGTAGCCTAGTGGTTAGAGTGTAGAGGTGGCAGAGTAGCCTAGTGGTTAGAGTGTAGAGGCGGCAGGTAGCCTAGTGGTTAGAGTGTAGAGGCGGCAGGTAGCCTAGTGGTTAGAGTGTAGAGGAGGCAGGGTAGCCTAGAGGTTAGAGTGTAGAGGCGGCAGGTAGCCTAGTAGTTAGAGTGTAGAGGTGGCAGAGTAGCCTAGTGGTTAGAGTGTAGAGGTGGCAGGGTAGCCTAGTGGTTAGAGTGTAGAGGAGGCAGGGTAGCCTAGTGGTTAGAGTGTAGAGGCGGCAGGTAGCCTAGTGGTTAGAGTGTAGAGGCGGCAGGGTAGCCTAGTGGTTAGAGTGTAGAGACGGCAGGTAGCCTAGTGGTTAGAGTGTAGAGGCGGCAGGGTAGCCTAGTGGTTAGAGCATTGGACTAGTAACCGGAAGGTTGCAAATTCAAACCCCCGAGCTGACAAGGTACAAATCTGTCGTTCTGCCCCTGAACAGGCAGCTAACCCACAGTTAAGAATTGGTTCTTAACTGACTTGCCTAGTTAAATAAAGGTAACACTTTAATTAAAATAAAAAGCCAGTCAACCTTCTTTGAGGATGTCGAGCTGGAGGACATTTTTGTTTTCCGACGATGAAGACAATCGGTGCTGAGACAGAACTCTTTTTTCTTGAAAAGCTAAATAATTTGCAGAAAAAACTGCAGCTTCTTTTTATGTTTTCTGGACTTTTTGTAGATACTTTGAATAAGTTAGGGAATGTTATTTTCCTACAAAACAAACTCTTGAGAGCAAAGGATGGACATCAAGGCATCTGTTGCTGTTTGAGAGAGCTTTTTCTTGGAGCTTTTCTTATTTTTCCTCTGAAGGAGAAAAGCCAGTGCTGTTCTATATAACATGGATTTAATCATTTAGTAAAGCCTAAATAGTTCAAGAATTGACCGGAATTAAACCCAAATATAAACTGGTCCTATACCTCTTGAGCATGCTGCTGTTACCTCTGGACTGTAAGGGTGTTGAGGAGGGGTGTACTTGGACCCCGAGTCGCTCCATTGGTCAGAGAGGACAGTTAGCCGAGAGGTAAGAGCCAATCGGCATCTTCTTGTCCCTCTCTCTCTGTAGAGACCATTGAACCTCGGCTGGTGTAGGAACACATGGAAAGAAGATGATTGGATAAATGTGTCAGTCATTGTTCCACCACCGTAGGATGGAAGATATTACCTATCCAAATACCAAGACAATCACACATTCACTCTGGCTCTTGGGTCCAAAATGTTTCCTTTAACTTACCTTTAATTGATCAATGACACAGTCATTTCCCATTCAAATCAATCCCCTTACTTTAATGCATCATCATCATCATCGTCATCATCGAGAGAGAGAGAGAGAGAGAGACACAGAGAGAGAGAGACACAGAGAGAGAGAGACACAGAGAGAGAGACACTGAGAGAGAGAGAGAGACACAGAGAGAGAGAGACACAGAGAGAGAGACACAGAGAGAGAGACACAGAGAGAGAGACACAGAGAGAGAGAGACACAGAGAGAGAGAGACACAGAGAGAGAGAGAGAGACACAGAGAGAGAGAGACACAGAGAGAGAGAGACACAGAGGGATGTTTGTGTGCCCGGTCCAATGATTGTCTCTGCCAGGACTGTTTGGTTTCAGAGAGATGAGTGCTTATGGCTCCTTGATATCCCATTGACACTGATGATGAATTCACTTGTGGCTATTATGAATGGGTAACGTGTGTTATTCTGACAGCTCCATTATAGTAAAGTAGGCCGGTCACAAGCCCACTATACTTAAGTCAGAAAACATGTTTGTTTGATTGTTGGCAATGTGATTTTAGCCACAACTTGTCATAGACCGTATGAATGACTGAGGAGACCGTCAGCTACCTATGTCTGCTGTGTTCATTCGACGTACAGCAAGAACTCATTGACCATTATTGCAGCATATTAAACGAATCAGAGCTGATTAGCGTTTTTCTGCATTGAGTTGTAAAATGTAAATCTCCCTCTTTCCCTCCCCAGGCCACCCAACCTGTCTGCAGTTCACAGACAACATGATGACGGCGGTGAAGACCTACCAGTGGCAGTGCATCGAGTGCAAGTCCTGCAGCCTCTGCGGCACCTCCGAGAACGACGTAAGTGCGATGGATAACTCTGAGCCCAGAGGATTCCTTAAAACTCTCGTTAGCTCCCGTAACTACCTAGCCTTTAGCTCAGTGGGCTACCGTTGTTCTCGGGAGGTCAGTTCACAGTGGAAGGGATTCCGTGTCTGTGATGTGGTGTTGTGTCAGTTACCACCCCGTGTCAGTTACCACCCCGTGTCAGTTACCACCCCGTGTCAGTTACCACCCTGTGTCAGTTACCACCCTGTGTCTGTTACCACTCTGTGTCAGTTACCACCCTGTGTCAGTTACCACCCTGTGTCAGTTACCACCCTGTGTCAGTTACCACCCTGTGTCAGTTACCACCCTGTGTCAGTTACCTCAGTCAGTTACCACCCTGTGTCAGTTACCTCAGTCAGTTACCACCCTGTGTCAGTTACCACCCCGTGTCAGTTACCACCCTGTGTCAGTTACCACCCTGTGTCAGTTACCACCCTGTGTCAGTTACCACCCTGTGTCAGTTACCTTAGTCAGTTACCACCCCGTGTCAGTTACCACCCTGTGTCAGTTACCACCCTGTGTCAGTTACCACCCTGTGTCAGTTACCACACAGTGTCAGTTACCACCCTGTGTCAGTTACCACCCTGTGTCAGTTACCACACAGTGTCTGTTACCACACAGTGTCTGTTACCACCCTGTGTCAGTTACCACCCTGTGTCAGTTACCACCCCGTGTCAGTTACCACACAGTGTCAGTTACCACCCTGTGTCAGTTACCACCCTGTGTCAGTTACCACACAGTGTCTGTTACCACACAGTGTCTGTTACCACCCTGTGTCAGTTACCTTAGTCAGTTACCACCCCGTGTCAGTTACCACCCTGTGTCAGTTACCACCCTGTGTCAGTTACCACCCTGTGTCAGTTACCACACAGTGTCTGTTACCACCCTGTGTCAGTTACCTTAGTCAGTTACCACCCCGTGTCAGTTACCACCCTGTGTCAGTTACCACACAGTGTCTGTTACCACCCTGTGTCAGTTACCTTAGTCAGTTACCACCCTGTGTCAGTTACCACCCTGTGTCAGTTACCACCCCGTGTCAGTTACCTTAGTCAGTTACCACCCTGTGTCAGTTACCACCCTGTGTCAGTTACCACCCCGTGTCAGTTACCTTAGTCAGTTACCACCCTGTGTCAGTTACCACCCCGTGTCAGTTACCACCCCGTGTCAGTTACCACCCTGTGTCAGTTACCACCCCGTGTCAGTTACCTTAGTCAGTTACCACCCCGTGTCAGTTACCACCCCGTGTCAGTTACCACCCCGTGTCAGTTACCACCCCGTGTCAGTTACCACCCCGTGTCAGTTACCACACAGTGTCAGTTACCACCCTGTGTCAGTTACCACCCTGTGTCAGTTACCACCCCGGGTCAGTTACCACCCCGGGTCAGTTACCACCCCGTGTCAGTTACCACCCTGTGTCAGTTACCACCCTGTGTCAGTTACCACCCCGTGTCAGTTACCACCCGTGTCAGTTACCACCCCGTGTCAGTTACCACCCGTGTCAGTTACCACCCCCGTGTCAGTTACCACCCGTGTCAGTTACCACCCCGTGTCAGTTACCACCCGTGTCAGTTACCACCCGTGTCAGTTACCACCCGTGTCAGTTACCACCCCGTGTCAGTTACCACCCGTGTCAGTTACCACCCCGTGTCAGTTACCACCCCGTGTCAGTTACCACCCGTGTCAGTTACCACCCGTGTCAGTTACCACCCGTGTCAGTTACCACCCGTGTCAGTTACCACCCTGTGTCAGTTACCACCCTGTGTCAGTTACCACCCCGTGTCAGTTACCACCCCGTGTCAGTTACCTTAGTCAGTTACCACCCTGTGTCAGTTACCACCCTGTGTCAGTTACCACCCGTGTCAGTTACCACCCCGTGTCAGTTACCACCCGTGTCAGTTACCACCCGTGTCAGTTACCACCCGTGTCAGTTACCACCCCGTGTCAGTTACCACCCGTGTCAGTTACCACCCCGTGTCAGTTACCACCCCGTGTCTGTTACCACATTGTGTCAGTTACCACCCTGTGTCAGTTACCACCCTGTGTCAGTTACCACCCTGTGTCAGTTACCACCCTGTGTCAGTTACCACCCCGTGTCAGTTACCACCCCGTGTCAGTTACCTTAGTCAGTTACCACCCTGTGTCAGTTACCACCCTGTGTCAGTTACCACCCCGTGTCAGTTACCACCCTGTGTCAGTTACCACCCCGTGTCAGTTACCACACAGTGTCTGTTACCACTCTGTGTCAGTTACCACCCAGTCAGTTACCACCCTGGGTCAGTTACCTTAGTCAGTTACCACCCTGTGTCAGTTACCACACTGTGTCAGTTACCACCCAGTCAGTTACCACCCTGTGTCAGTTACCACCCCGTGTCAGTTACCACACAGTGTCTGTTACCACTCTGTGTCAGTTACCACCCAGTCAGTTACCACCCTGTGTCAGTTACCACCCTGTGTCAGTTACCACCCTGTGTCAGTTACCACACTGTGTCAGTTACCACCCAGTCAGTTACCACCCTGTGTCAGTTACCACCCTGTGTCAGTTACCACCCTGTGTCAGTTACCTTAGTCAGTTACCACCCTGTGTCAGTTACCACCCTGTGTCAGTTACCACATTGTCAGTTACCACCCTGTGTCTGTTACCACATTGTGTCAGTTACCACCCTGTGTCTGTTACCACCCTGTGTCAGTTACCACACAGTGTCAGTTACCACACAGTGTCAGTTACCACCCTGTGTCTGTTACCACATTGTGTCAGTTACCACCCTGTGTCTGTTACCACCCTGTGTCAGTTACCACCCTGTGTCAGTTACCACCCTGTGTCAGTTACCACCCTGTTTCAGTTACCACCCTGTGTCAGTTACCACCCTGTGTCAGTTACCACCCTGTGTCAGTTACCACCCTGTGTCTGTTACCACATTGTGTCAGTTACCACCCTGTGTCTGTTACCACCCGGTGTCAGTTACCACACAGTGTCAGTTACCACCCTGTGTCAGTTACCACCCTGTGTCTGTTACCACATTGTGTCAGTTACCACCCTGTGTCTGTTACCACCCTGTGTCAGTTACCACCCTGTGTCAGTTACCACCCTGTTTCAGTTACCACCCTGTGTCAGTTACCACCCTGTTTCTGTTACCACCCTGTGTCTGTTACCACCCTGTGTCAGTTACCACCCTGTGTCAGTTACCACCCTGTTTCTGTTACCACCCTGTGTCTGTTACCACCCTGTGTCAGTTACCACCCTGTGTCAGTTACCACCCTGTGTCAGTTACCACCCTGTGTCAGTTACCACCCTGTATCAGTTACCACATTGTGTCAGTTACCACCCTGTGTCAGTTACCACCCTGTGTCAGTTACCACCCTGTGTCAGTTACCTCACAGTCAGTTACCACCCTGTGTCAGTTACCACCCTGTGTCAGTTACCACCCTGTGTCAGTTACCACCCTGTGTCAGTTACCACCCTGTGTCAGTTACCTCACAGTCAGTTACCACCCTGTGTCAGTTACCACCCTGTGTCAGTTACCACATTGTGTCAGTTACCACACCGTGTCAGTTACCACCCTGTGTCAGTTACCACCCCGTGTCAGTTACCACCCTGTGTCAGTTACCACCCTGTGTCAGTTACCACCCTGTGTCAGTTACCACCCCGTGTCAGTTACCACCCTGTGTCAGTTACCACCCTGTGTCAGTTACCACCCCGTGTCAGTTACCTCACAGTCAGTTACCACCCCGTGTCTGTTACCACCCTGTGTCAGTTACCACCCCGTGTCAGTTACCACCCCGTTTCTGTTACCACCCCGTGTCAGTTACCACCCTGTGTCAGTTACCACCCTGTGTCAGTTACCACCCTGTGTCAGTTACCACCCTGTGACAGTTATAATTGTGTCAACATTGTGTGTTTGTCTGTAGGACCAGCTGTTGTTCTGTGACGACTGTGACAGAGGATACCACATGTACTGTCTGAAGCCCCCCATGACCAAACCTCCTGAAGGTAAGACCACTGGACAGTGCAGTATACATTATAAAGACTGGTCCCACACAGCTCAGTGATAATACACAGAGTCTCCTCCTCTCTGACGGACATTCTCACCGGGAGACTTTGAGTGTGGCAGAGAGTTCCGGAAACAATGTTTTTAAACGTCAAGACATTAAACAGCGGCTCAGTACTTGCAACTACCAGCACATGAACACAATGTTGCATTTCTAGTCCACAACAAGTGTTTTGACTCACTCTCTCTACCCTCCTCCTCTCTACATCTCTCTCTCTCTCTCTCCCCCCTCCTCTCTACATCTCTCTCCCCCTCCTCTCTACATCTCTCTCTCCCTCCTCCTCTCTACATCTCTCTCTCCCCCTCCTCTCTACATCTCTCTCTCTCCCCCTCCTCCTCTCTACATCTCTCTCTCTCCCTCCTCCTCCTCTCTCTCATCTCTCTCTCTCCCCTCCTCCTCTCTACATCTCTCTCTCTCTCCCCTCCTCCTCTCTACATCTCTCTCTCCCCTCCTCCTCTCTACATCGCTCTCTCTCCCCTCCTCTCTACATCTCTCTCTCCCCCCTCCTCTCTACATCTCTCTCTCCCCCCTCCTCTCTACATCTCTCCCCTCCTCCTCTCTACATCTCTCCCCTCCTCCTCTCTACATCTCTCTCTCTCTCCCCTCCTCTCTACATCTCTCTCTCTCCCCTCCTCCTCTCTACATCTCTCTCTCTCCCCTCCTCCTCTCTACATCTCTCTCTCTCCCCTCCTCCTCTCTACATCTCTCTCTCTCCCCTCCTCCTCTCTACATCTCTCTCTCTCTCCCCTCCTCCTCTCTACATCTCTCTCTCTCCCCTCCTCCTCTCTACATCTCTGTCTCTCTCTCTCCCATCCTCCTCTCTACATCTCTGTCTCTCTCTCTCCCCTCCTCCTCTCTACATCTCTGTCTCTCTCTCTCTCCCCTCCTCCTCTCTACATCTCTCTCTCCCCCCCTCCTCTCTACATCTCTCTCTCCCCCTCCTCTCTACATCTCTCTCTCTCTCCCCCTCCTCTCTACATCTCTCTCTCTCTCCCCCCCCCTCCTCTCTACATCTCTCTCTCTCCCCTCCTCCTCTCTACATCTCTCTCTTTCTCCCCCTCCTCCTCTCTACATCTCTCTCTCTCCCCTCATCCTCTCTACATCTCCCCTCCTCCTCTCTACATCTCTCTCGCTCTCCCCTCCTCCTCTGCTACTCTCTCTCTCTCTCCCCCTCCTCTCTACATCTCTCTCCCCTCCTCTCTACATCTCTCTCCCTCCTCTCCACCTCTCTCTCTCTCTACCCCCTCCTCTCTATATCTCTCTCCCCCTCCTATCTACATCTCTCTCCCCCTCCTCTCTACATCTCTCTCCCCCTCCTCTCTACATCTCTCTCTCCCTCCTCATCTCTCTCTCCCTCCTCTACATCTCTCTCCCCCTCCTCTCTACATCTCTCTCCCTCCTCATCTCTCTCTCCCTCCTCTCCACCTCTCTCTCTCTCTCTCTCCCCCCTCCTCTCTACATCTCTCTCCCCCTCCTCTCTACATCTCTCTCCCCCTCCCTCTCCACATCTCTCTCCCTCCTCTCTACATCTCTCTCCCCCTCCCTCTCCACATCTCTCTCCCCCTCCTCTCTACATCTCTCTCCCCCTCCCTCTCCACATCCCTCTCCCTCCTCTCTACATCTCTCTCCCCTCCCTCTCCACATCTCTCTCCCCCTCCCTCTCCACATCTCTCTCCCCCTCCCTCTCCACATCTCTCTTCCCCTCCCTCTCCACATCTCTCTCCCCCTCCCTCCCTCTCTACATCTCTCTCCCTCCTCTCTACATCTCTCTCTCTCCCCATCCTCTCTACACTCTCTCTCCCCCTCCTCTCCCCCCCCCTCTCCTCCCTCCTCTCCCCCTCCTCTCTCCCCTCCTCTCCCCCTCCTCTCCCCCTCCTCTCTCCCCCCACCTCTCTCCCCCCAGGGAGCTGGAGCTGTCACCTGTGTTTGGATCTGTTGAAGCACAAGGCCTCAGCCTATGAAGAGCCATAGCATCACACCATAATGGATTTACAGGCTCAGGGCGTAACGTTCAGTCTCACCTCGTTCACTTTCTCAGTTTCTTGTGTGAGGAGAAAGTGCTACCCTCTACCTCTGAAATGGAAACACAACCCTACAGATGCAACACTTCTACAACATGCAATCCTTATCTGCCAATCAGTTCTCTACCTCACAACTTCACAACCAACCACAGACAGAACCCAACAGGCAAACAGGCAATACATTCCACCAGTGATTTACCAGGTATCATGTGAGGTCATAATTAAGCGACATAGGTCAGGACCACTTTGAACCAAAATGTCATTCTGTGCTATAAAGAAAAAAGAAAAGAAAAAAAAAACCTCCACAAAGAATAGTAATTAGTTTAAATAGTAATCTTGTTCCACAGTGTTTGACACTGCTGTTGTACCATGTAGTCTCATCTGACTGTTAGCTAACTAGAGATATTTGTCTTAGCTGAGATCAAAAAAACACTTATGTGCCTGACAAGGAGAGTTTGTGTCTGTTTGACAAACATTTGATTTCGTTTCCAGTCCCGTCCTTGTTTAGATTTCACAGTGACGTTCGTTCATATTTTGCACCAAGACATATTAAATATTTGAAATGGCATTACTCACAGGACTTGTCAAACATCATTTTATCAAGGTGTAACGCAATCCCCCGTTAGGGGGTCGTTGCAGCCACTATTTTATATTACAGTTAGTTGGTTTTTTTGCCCAGTTTGTGGTTACTAGGATACTAAGTACCCAATGACAACGATCTAAACAGTTATTCATTTAAAACTGGTCGAAATGTCTGGTTGTTGTGACTGTTGCTGTGGACGGATGCTTTGTTTGATAGAGAAAGCATACAAGAGGACTTCAGAGTCCGCTATCTAAATCACGTTACCATACAAGAGGACTTCAGAGTCCGCTATCTAAATCACGTTACCATACCAGAGGACTTCAGAGTCCGCTATCTAAATCATGTTACCATACAAGAGGACTTCAGAGTCCGCTATCTAAATCACGTTACCATACAAGAGGACTTCAGAGTCCGCTATCTAAATCACGTTACCATACAAGAGGACTTCAGAGTCCGCTATCTAAATCATGTTTCATGTTACCATACAAGAGGACTTCAGAGTCCGCTATCTAAATCACGTTACCATACAAGAGGACTTCAGAGTCCGCTATCTAAATCACGTTACCATACCAGAGGACTTCAGAGTCCGCTATCTAAATCACGTTACCATACCAGAGGACTTCAGAGTCCGCTATCTAAATCACGTTGCCATACCAGAGGACTTCAGAGTCCGCTATCTAAATCACGTTGCCATACCAGAGGACTTCAGAGTCCGCTATCTAAATCACGTTACCATACAAGAGGACTTCAGAGTCCGCTATCTAAATCATGTTACCATACCAGAGGACTTCAGAGTCCGCTATCTAAATCACGTTACCATACCAGAGGACTTCAGAGTCCGCTATCTAAATCACGTTGCCATACCAGAGGACTTCAGAGTCCGCTATCTAAATCACGTTACCATACAAGAGGACTTCAGAGTCCGCTATCTAAATCACGTTACCATACCAGAGGACTTCAGAGTCCGCTATCTAAATCACGTTACCATACAAGAGGACTTCAGAGTCCGCTATCTAAATCACGTTACCATACAAGAGGACTTCAGAGTCCGCTATCTAAATCACGTTACCATACAAGAGGACTTCAGAGTCCGCTATCTAAATCACGTTACCATACAAGAGGACTTCAGAGTCCGCTATCTAAATCACGTTACCATACCAGAGGACTTCAGAGTCCGCTATCTAAATCACGTTACCATACCAGAGGACTTCAGAGTCCGCTATCTAAATCACGTTACCATACAAGAGGACTTCAGAGTCCGCTATCTAAATCACGTTACCATACAAGAGGACTTCAGAGTCCGCTATCTAAATCATGTTTCATGTTACCATACAAGAGGACTTCAGAGTCCGCTATCTAAATCACGTTACCATACAAGAGGACTTCAGAGTCCGCTATCTAAATCACGTTACCATACCAGAGGACTTCAGAGTCCGCTATCTAAATCATGTTACCATACCAGAGGACTTCAGAGTCCGCTATCTAAATCACGTTACCATACCAGAGGACTTCAGAGTCCGCTATCTAAATCACGTTGCCATACCAGAGGACTTCAGAGTCCGCTATCTAAATCACGTTACCATACAAGAGGACTTCAGAGTCCGCTATCTAAATCACGTTACCATACCAGAGGACTTCAGAGTCCGCTATCTAAATCACGTTACCATACAAGAGGACTTCAGAGTCCGCTATCTAAATCACGTTACCATACAAGAGGACTTCAGAGTCCGCTATCTAAATCACGTTACCATACAAGAGGACTTCAGAGTCCGCTATCTAAATCACGTTACCATACCAGAGGTTTTGGCATGTTGTTGTTGTTGTTGTTGTTGGGAAGATTGATGTAGGACATTGAGACAATTATAGGACTGCATCCATAGACCATAGAGACATATTCACATAGAGACACAATCCATTCACACTGGCTCACAAACATATACAAAACACATACCTCGTAGCTCTACCACCACGTTTCAGTCGGTGAATGGTACCAGGCTATCGTTCGACTGGCACGTAGGATACCTCGCATTGTCCGCGTTATCATGCGCCCGTTGTTTTTTTGTACATTTTGTATCTTATGTTTTAGTAAATGTCAATTTGTTTTATAGGCTTCCTTCCACTTTGTATATCATTCAAAACTTCTAATGTAAAACTCCAAAATTCTTATATAACGATTCACGTTCTTCCACGTGAACATGATGGCGATAGATTGCACTGAACAAGGTCATTATAGATTACATTATAGGACTATTGGATAGATTTTAAAGAACACGGAAACACAATCCTAAAACAGTGGTAGAAGACCTGAAATTGTTTTTAGCGATATTGTTTTAAAAAAAAAAAAAAAAAAAATAAAGTATTTAATGCTAAAAATGAATGACGACGTCATGACTGGAAATGTCTTACAACTATTTTCTTATTTTGTTTTGCGCTTTTGTGTTGAATATTGTTTCTCTCCTCAGACAATCATGAAGTAGACTAGATACTGCATATTGCTCGAGTACCCACTATTCCCTAAATAGTGCACTACTTATGGGCCCTTGTTAACTATAGTGCACTAATATAAGGAATAAGATGCCATTTTGAGACGCATCCATGATGTTAATTAACATCTGAATGGTTTCCTTGGTTTAACCCCCCCCCCCCCCCCCATGTGGGCTGTTTTAACAACTTCCTGTTTATATCACCATGCCAACTTCACACTCTTGAGAAATATGTGTGTCAGTATAATTTTGTTTTATATTGGAGACCATCAATTATATATGGATACTATTTTGTGTTGGTTTTGGGTACATTGTTAAAACGTTTGTATGTATGTTTTAGTTTTTTTTTGTGTTGAAATAAAGATTTAGTCCTTGGTTATACTCTCGACTAATTAATTTGTTTGAGCTGGTTAGTGATATTGCTCTGACATCTGTTTGACATTTCTTTAGTTAAATGTGTTCTGGGATAACAGCATCCCGCTAAAAATGACTAGAATGTAAATATCTGTAAGACCTCTCATCTTAGTGCAAGTCGAGGTCAAAACTAGGCATCGACTGGCTCCATTTTGTAGGCCTATGGTTTTCACCCTCACATGGTACATGAGTGTTGGCACTTCCGTCTCTGTGATCATTACAGACACTGTGTTGTGTCGTAGTTAAACCATCCAAGGCTGTTTAACCTTGATATATATATATATAACAGTAAGAGCTTGGGGGTCATTCAGTGACTACATTTTTTTTTAGCTTTCACTCACAAGTACATCCTTGTTTTTCAGGCCTGACCTATAACCTCTCTATAATGGTCCCGTGTGACCCTTGCTTTCCCTGACCAGTAGTCTTCCTGAGCATGTTGAGAACCTTAGGGCCAGTATGTTTGTGGTATCAGGTCTTCCTGAGCATGTTGAGAACCTTAGTGCCAGTCTGTTTGTGGTATCTGGTCTTCCTGAGCACGTTGACATCCTTTCGGCCGGTCTGTTTGTGGTATCAGGTTGAGAACCTTAGTGCCAGTCTGTTTGTGGTATCAGGTCTTCCTGAGCATGTTGAGAACCTTAGGGCCAGTATGTTTGTGGTATCAGGTTGAGAATCTTAGGGCCAGTCTGTTTGTGGTATCAGGTCTTCCTGAGCACGTTGTGAACCTTAGTGCCAGTCTGTTTGTGGAATCAGGTCTTCCTGAGCATGTTGAGAACCTTAGGGCCAGTATGTTTGTGGTATCAGGTCTTCCTGAGCATGTTGAGAACCTTAGTGCCAGTCTGTTTGTGGTATCTGGTCTTCCTGAGCACGTTGACATCCTTTCGGCCGGTCTGTTTGTGGTATCAGGTCTTCCTGAGCACGTTGAGAACCTTAGTGCCGGTCTGTTTGTGGTATCAGGTCTTCCTGAGCATGTTGAGAACCTTAGGGCCAGTCTGTTTGTGGTATCAGTTTGAAACCTTAGTGCCAGTCTGTTTGTGGTATCTGGTCTTCCTGAGCACGTTGAGAACCTTAGTGCCGGTCTGTTTGTGGTATCAGGTCTTCCTGAGCATGTTGAGAACCTTAGGGCCAGTCTGTTGTGGTATCAGGTCTTCCTGAGCATGTTGAGAACCTTAGTGCCAGTCTGTTTGTGGTATCAGGTTGAGAACCTTAGTGCCAGTCTGTTTGTGGTCTCAGGTCTTCCTGACCACGTTGAGGATCTTAGGGCCAGTCTGTTTGTGGTATCTGGTCTTCCTGACCACGTTGAGAACCTTAGTGCCGGTCTGTTTGTGGTATCAGGTCTTCTTGAGCATGTTGAGAACCTTAGTGCAATTCTGTTTGTTGAATCAGGTCTTTCTGAGCACGTTGAGAACCTTTGGGCCAGTCTGTTGTGGTATCAGGTCTTCCTGAGCATGTTGAGAACCTTAGGGCCAGTCTGTTTGTGGTATCAGGTCGTCCTGAGCATGTTGAGAACCTTAGGGCCAGTCTGTTTGTGGTATCAGGTGTTCCTGAGCACGTTGTGAACCTTAGTGCCGGTCTGTTTGTGGTATCAGGTCTTCCTGAGCACGTTGAGAACCTTTGGGCCAGTCTGTTGTGGTATCAGGTCTTCCTGAGCACGTTGAGAACCTTTGGGCCAGTCTGTTTGTGGTATCAGGTCTTCCTGAGCATGTTGAGAACCTTAGTGCCAGTCTGTTTGTGGTATCAGGTCTTCCTGACCATGTTGAGAATCTTAGGGCCAGTCTGTTTGTGGTATCAGGTGTTCCTGAGCACGTTGAGAACCTTAGGGCCAGTCTGTTTGTGGTATCAGGTCTTCCTGAGCATGTTGAGAACCTTAGGGACAGTCTGTTTGTGGTATCAGGTCTTGCTGAGCAGGTTGAGAACCTTAGGGCCAGTCTGTTTGTGGTATCAGGTCTTCCTGAGCATGTTGAGAACCTTAGGGCCAGTCTGTTTGTGGTATCAGGTCTTCCTGAGCATGTTGAGAACCTTAGCACCGGTCCGTTTGTGGTATCAGGTGTTCCTGAGCATGTTGAGAACCTTAGCACCGGTCTGTTTGTGGTATCAGGTGTTCCTGAGCACGTTGAGAACCTTTGGGCCAGTCTGTTTGTGGTATCAGGTCTTCCTGTGCATGTTGAGAACCTTAGCACCGGTCTGTTTGTGGTATCAGGTGTTCCTGAGCACGTTGAGAACCTTAGGGCCGGTCTGTTTGTGGTATCAGGTCGTCCTGAGCATGTTGAGAACCTTAGGGCCAGTATGTTTGCGGTATAATTTCTTCCTGAGCATGTTGAGATTCTTAGGGCCAGTCTGTTTGTGGTATCAGGTCTTCCTGAGCATGTTGAGAACCTTAGGGCCAGTATGTTTGTGGTATAATTTCTTCCTGAGCATGTTGAGAATCTTAGGGCCAGTCTGTTTGTGGTATCAGGTCTTCCTGAGCATGTTGAGAACCTTAGGGCCAGTCTGTTTGTGGTATCAGGTCTTCCTGAGCATGTTGAGAACCTTAGGGCCAGTCTGTTTGTGGTATCTGGTCTTCCTGAGCACGTTGACATCCTTTCGGCCGGTCTGTTTGTGGTATCAGGTCTCCCTGAGCACGTTGAGAACCTTAGGGCCGGTCTGTTTGTGGTATCAGGTCTTCCTGAGCACGTTGAGAATCTTAGTGCTGGTCTGTTTGTGGTATCAGGTCTTCCTGAGCACGTTGAGAACCTTAGGGCCAGTCTGTTTGTGGTATCTGGTCTTCCTGAGCACGTTGACATCCTTTCGGCCGGTCTGTTTGTGGTATCAGGTCTCCCTGAGCACGTTGAGAACCTTTTGGCCAGTCTGTTTGTGGAATCAGGTCTTCCTGAGCATGTTGAGAACCTTAGTGCCAGTCTGTTTGTGGTTTCAGGTCTTCCTGAGCACGTTGAGAACCTTTGGGCCAGTCTGTTTGTGGAATCAGGTCTTCCTGAGCATGTTGAGAACCTTAGTGCCAGTCTGTTTGTGGTTTCAGGTCTTCCTGAGCATGTTGAGAACCTTAGGGCCAGTCTGTTTGTGGTATCAGTTTGAAACCTTAGTGCCAGTCTGTTTGTGGTATCAGGTCGTCCTGAGCATGTTGAGAACCTTAGGGCCAGTATGTTTGTGGTATAATTTCTTCCTGAGCATGTTGAGAATCTTAGGGCCAGTCTGTTGTGGTATCAGGTCTTCCTGAGCATGTTGAGAACCTTAGGGCCAGTCTGTTTGTGGTATCAGGTCTTCCTGAGCACGTTGAGAACCTTTGGGCCAGTATGTTTGTGGTATAATTTCTTCCTGAGCATGTTGAGAACCTTAGTGCCAGTCTGTTTGTGGTATCAGGTCTTCCTGAGCATGTTGAGAATCTTAGGGCCAGTCTGTTTGTGGTGTCAGGTCTTCCTGAGCATGTTGAGAACCTTAGGGCCAGTCTGTTTGTGGTTTCAGGTCTTCCTGAGCATGTTGAGAACCTTAGTGCCAGTCTGTTTGTGGTATCAGGTCTTCCTGAGCATGTTGAGAACCTTAGTGCCAGTCTGCTTGTGGTATCAGGTTTTCCTGAGCATGTTGAGAACCTTAGTGCCAGTCTGTTTGTGGTATCAGGTTGAGAACCTTAGTGCCAGTCTGTTTGTGGTATCAGGTCTTCCTGAGCATGTTGAGAACCTTAGTGCCAGTCTGTTTGTGGTATCAGGTTGAGAACCTTAGGGCCAGTCTGTTTGTGGTATCAGGTCTTCCTGAGCACGTTGAGAACCTTAGGGCCAGTCTGTTTGTGGTATCAGGTCTTCCTGAGCACGTTGAGAACCTTAGTGCCGGTCTGTTTGTGGTATCAGGTCTTCCTGAGCATGTTGAGAACCTTAGGGCCAGTCTGTTTGTGGTTTCAGGTCTTCCTGAGCATGTTGAGAACCTTAGTGCCAGTCTGTTTGTGGTTTCAGGTCTTCCTGAGCATGTTGAGAACCTTAGTGCCAGTCTGTTTGTGGTATCAGGTCTTCCTGAGCATGTTGAGAACCATAGGGCCAGTATATTTGTGGTGTCAGGTCTTCCTGAGCATGTTGAGAACCTTAGTGCCAGTCTGTTTGTGGTATCAGGTCTTCCTGAGCATGTTGAGAACCTTAGGGCCAGTATATTTGTGGTGTCAGGTCTTCCTGAGCATGTTGAGAACCTTAGTGCCAGTCTGTTTGTGGCATCAGGTCTTCCTGAGCATGTTGAGAACCTTAGTGCCAGTCTGTTTGTGGTTTCAGGTCTTCCTGATTATGTTGAGAACCTTAGGGCCAGTCTGTTTGTGGTATCAGGTCTTCCAGAGCATGTTGAGAATCTTAGGGACAGTCTGTTTGTGGTTTCAGGTCTTCCTGAGCATGTTGAGAACCTTAGTGCCAGTCTGTTTGTGGTATCAGGTTGAGAACCTTAGTGCCAGTCTGTTTGTGGAATCAGGTCTTCCTGAGCATGTTGAGAACCTTAGGGCCAGTATGTTTGTGGTATCAGGTCTTCCTGAGCATGTTGAGAACCTTAGTGCCAGTCTGTTTGTGGTATCTGGTCTTCCTGAGCACGTTGACATCCTTTCGGCCGGTCTGTTTGTGGTATCAGGTCTTCCTGAGCACGTTGAGAACCTTAGTGCCGGTCTGTTTGTGGTATCAGGTCTTCCTGAGCATGTTGAGAACCTTAGGGCCAGTCTGTTTGTGGTATCAGTTTGAAACCTTAGTGCCAGTCTGTTTGTGGTATCTGGTCTTCCTGAGCACGTTGAGAACCTTAGTGCCGGTCTGTTTGTGGTATCAGGTCTTCCTGAGCATGTTGAGAACCTTAGTGCCAGTCTGTTTGTGGTATCAGGTTGAGAACCTTAGTGCCAGTCTGTTTGTGGTCTCAGGTCTTCCTGACCACGTTGAGGATCTTAGGGCCAGTCTGTTTGTGGTATCTGGTCTTCCTGACCACGTTGAGAACCTTAGTGCCGGTCTGTTTGTGGTATCAGGTCTTCTTGAGCATGTTGAGAACCTTAGTGCAATTCTGTTTGTTGAATCAGGTCTTTCTGAGCACGTTGAGAACCTTTGGGCCAGTCTGTTGTGGTATCAGGTCTTCCTGAGCATGTTGAGAACCTTAGGGCCAGTCTGTTTGTGGTATCAGGTCGTCCTGAGCATGTTGAGAACCTTAGGGCCAGTCTGTTTGTGGTATCAGGTGTTCCTGAGCACGTTGTGAACCTTAGTGCCGGTCTGTTTGTGGTATCAGGTCTTCCTGAGCACGTTGAGAACCTTTGGGCCAGTCTGTTGTGGTATCAGGTCTTCCTGAGCACGTTGAGAACCTTTGGGCCAGTCTGTTTGTGGTATCAGGTCTTCCTGAGCATGTTGAGAACCTTAGTGCCAGTCTGTTTGTGGTATCAGGTCTTCCTGACCATGTTGAGAATCTTAGGGCCAGTCTGTTTGTGGTATCAGGTGTTCCTGAGCACGTTGAGAACCTTAGGGCCAGTCTGTTTGTGGTATCAGGTCTTCCTGAGCATGTTGAGAACCTTAGGGACAGTCTGTTTGTGGTATCAGGTCTTGCTGAGCATGTTGAGAACCTTAGGGCCAGTCTGTTTGTGGTATCAGGTCTTCCTGAGCATGTTGAGAACCTTAGGGCCAGTCTGTTTGTGGTATCAGGTCTTCCTGAGCATGTTGAGAACCTTAGCACCGGTCCGTTTGTGGTATCAGGTGTTCCTGAGCATGTTGAGAACCTTAGCACCGGTCTGTTTGTGGTATCAGGTGTTCCTGAGCACGTTGAGAACCTTTGGGCCAGTCTGTTTGTGGTATCAGGTCTTCCTGTGCATGTTGAGAACCTTAGCACCGGTCTGTTTGTGGTATCAGGTGTTCCTGAGCACGTTGAGAACCTTAGGGCCGGTCTGTTTGTGGTATCAGGTCGTCCTGAGCATGTTGAGAACCTTAGGGCCAGTATGTTTGCGGTATAATTTCTTCCTGAGCATGTTGAGATTCTTAGGGCCAGTCTGTTTGTGGTATCAGGTCTTCCTGAGCATGTTGAGAACCTTAGGGCCAGTATGTTTGTGGTATAATTTCTTCCTGAGCATGTTGAGAATCTTAGGGCCAGTCTGTTTGTGGTATCAGGTCTTCCTGAGCATGTTGAGAACCTTAGGGCCAGTCTGTTTGTGGTATCAGGTCTTCCTGAGCATGTTGAGAACCTTAGGGCCAGTCTGTTTGTGGTATCTGGTCTTCCTGAGCACGTTGACATCCTTTCGGCCGGTCTGTTTGTGGTATCAGGTCTCCCTGAGCACGTTGAGAACCTTAGGGCCGGTCTGTTTGTGGTATCAGGTCTTCCTGAGCACGTTGAGAATCTTAGTGCTGGTCTGTTTGTGGTATCAGGTCTTCCTGAGCACGTTGAGAACCTTAGGGCCAGTCTGTTTGTGGTATCTGGTCTTCCTGAGCACGTTGACATCCTTTCGGCCGGTCTGTTTGTGGTATCAGGTCTCCCTGAGCACGTTGAGAACCTTTTGGCCAGTCTGTTTGTGGAATCAGGTCTTCCTGAGCATGTTGAGAACCTTAGTGCCAGTCTGTTTGTGGTTTCAGGTCTTCCTGAGCACGTTGAGAACCTTTGGGCCAGTCTGTTTGTGGAATCAGGTCTTCCTGAGCATGTTGAGAACCTTAGTGCCAGTCTGTTTGTGGTTTCAGGTCTTCCTGAGCATGTTGAGAACCTTAGGGCCAGTCTGTTTGTGGTATCAGTTTGAAACCTTAGTGCCAGTCTGTTTGTGGTATCAGGTCGTCCTGAGCATGTTGAGAACCTTAGGGCCAGTATGTTTGTGGTATAATTTCTTCCTGAGCATGTTGAGAATCTTAGGGCCAGTCTGTTGTGGTATCAGGTCTTCCTGAGCATGTTGAGAACCTTAGGGCCAGTCTGTTTGTGGTATCAGGTCTTCCTGAGCACGTTGAGAACCTTTGGGCCAGTCTGTTTGTGGTATCAGGTCTTCCTGAGCATGTTGAGAATCTTAGGGCCAGTCTGTTTGTGGTGTCAGGTCTTCCTGAGCATGTTGAGAACCTTAGGGCCAGTCTGTTTGTGGTTTCAGGTCTTCCTGAGCATGTTGAGAACCTTAGTGCCAGTCTGTTTGTGGTATCAGGTCTTCCTGAGCATGTTGAGAACCTTAGTGCCAGTCTGCTTGTGGTATCAGGTTTTCCTGAGCATGTTGAGAACCTTAGTGCCAGTCTGTTTGTGGTATCAGGTTGAGAACCTTAGTGCCAGTCTGTTTGTGGTATCAGGTCTTCCTGAGCATGTTGAGAACCTTAGTGCCAGTCTGTTTGTGGTATCAGGTTGAGAACCTTAGGGCCAGTCTGTTTGTGGTATCAGGTCTTCCTGAGCACGTTGAGAACCTTAGGGCCAGTCTGTTTGTGGTATCAGGTCTTCCTGAGCACGTTGAGAACCTTAGTGCCGGTCTGTTTGTGGTATCAGGTCTTCCTGAGCATGTTGAGAACCTTAGGGCCAGTCTGTTTGTGGTTTCAGGTCTTCCTGAGCATGTTGAGAACCTTAGTGCCAGTCTGTTTGTGGTTTCAGGTCTTCCTGAGCATGTTGAGAACCTTAGTGCCAGTCTGTTTGTGGTATCAGGTCTTCCTGAGCATGTTGAGAACCATAGGGCCAGTATATTTGTGGTGTCAGGTCTTCCTGAGCATGTTGAGAACCTTAGTGCCAGTCTGTTTGTGGTATCAGGTCTTCCTGAGCATGTTGAGAACCTTAGGGCCAGTATATTTGTGGTGTCAGGTCTTCCTGAGCATGTTGAGAACCTTAGTGCCAGTCTGTTTGTGGCATCAGGTCTTCCTGAGCATGTTGAGAACCTTAGTGCCAGTCTGTTTGTGGTTTCAGGTCTTCCTGATTATGTTGAGAACCTTAGGGCCAGTCTGTTTGTGGTATCAGGTCTTCCAGAGCATGTTGAGAATCTTAGGGACAGTCTGTTTGTGGTTTCAGGTCTTCCTGAGCATGTTGAGAACCTTAGTGCCAGTCTGTTTGTGGTATCAGGTTGAGAACCTTAGTGCCAGTCTGTTTGTGGTATCAGGTCTCCCTGAGCATGTTGAGAACCTTAGGGCCAGTATGTTTGTGATATCAGGTCTTCCTGAGCATGTTGAGAACCTTAGGGCCAGTCTGTTTGTGGAATCAGGTCTTCCTGAGCATGTTGAGAACCTTAGGGCCAGTCTGTTTGTGGTATCAGTTTGAAACCTTAGTGCCAGTCTGTTTGTGGTCTCAGGTCTTCCTGACCACGTTGAGGATCTTAGGGCCAGTCTGTTTGTGGTATCTGGTCTTCCTGACCACGTTGAGGACCTTAGTGCCGGTCTGTTTGTGGTATCAGGTCTTCTTGAGCATGTTGAGAACCTTAGTGCAATTCTGTTTGTTGAATCAGGTCTTCCTGAGCATGTTGAGAACCTTAGGGCCAGTATGTTTGTGGTATCATGTCTTCCTGATGCATGTTGAGAACCTTAGGGACAGTCTGTTTGTGGTATCAGGTCTTCCTGAGCATGTTGAGAACCTTAGGGCCAGTCTGTTTGTGGTATCAGGTCTTCCTGAGCATGTTGAGAATCTTAGGGCCAGTCTGTTTGTGGTATCAGGTCTTCCTGAGCATGTTGAGAACCTTAGGGCCAGTATGTTTGTGGTATAATTTCTTCCTGAGCATGTTGAGAATCTTAGGGCCAGTCTGTTTGTGGTATCAGGTCTTCCTGAGCATGTTGAGAACCTTAGGGCCAGTCTGTTTGTGGTATCAGGTCTTCCTGAGCATGTTGAGAACCTTAGGGCCAGTCTGTTTGTGGTATCTGGTCTTCCTGAGCACGTTGACATCCTTTCGGCCGGTCTGTTTGTGGTATCAGGTCTCCCTGAGCACGTTGAGAACCTTAGGGCCGGTCTGTTTGTGGTATCAGGTCTTCCTGAGCACGTTGAGAATCTTAGTGCTGGTCTGTTTGTGGTAGCAGGTCTTCCTGAGCACGTTGAGAACCTTAGGGCCAGTCTGTTTGTGGTATCTGGTCTTCCTGAGCACGTTGACATCCTTTCGGCCGGTCTGTTTGTGGTATCAGGTCTCCTGAGCACGTTGAGAACCTTTGGGCCAGTCTGTTTGTGGAATCAGGTCTTCCTGAGCATGTTGAGAACCTTAGTGCCAGTCTGTTTGTGGTTTCAGGTCTTCCTGAGCACGTTGAGAACCTTTGGGCCAGTCTGTTTGTGGAATCAGGTCTTCCTGAGCATGTTGAGAACCTTAGTGCCAGTCTGTTTGTGGTTTCAGGTCTTCCTGAGCATGTTGAGAACCTTAGGGCCAGTCTGTTTGTGGTATCAGGTGTTCCTGAGCACGTTGTGAACCTTAGTGCCGGTCTGTTTGTGGTATCAGGTCTTCCTGAGCACGTTGAGAACCTTTGGGCCAGTCTGTTGTGGTATCAGGTCTTCCTGAGCACGTTGAGAACCTTTGGGCCAGTCTGTTTGTGGTATCAGGTCTTCCTGAGCATGTTGAGAACCTTAGTGCCAGTCTGTTTGTGGTATCAGGTCTTCCTGACCATGTTGAGAATCTTAGGGCCAGTCTGTTTGTGGTATCAGGTGTTCCTGAGCACGTTGAGAACCTTAGGGCCAGTCTGTTTGTGGTATCACGTCTTCCTGAGCATGTTGAGAACCTTAGGGACAGTCTGTTTGTGGTATCAGGTCTTGCTGAGCATGTTGAGAACCTTAGGGCCAGTCTGTTTGTGGTATCAGGTCTTCCTGAGCATGTTGAGAACCTTAGGGCCAGTCTGTTTGTGGTATCAGGTCTTCCTGAGCATGTTGAGAACCTTAGCACCGGTCTGTTTGTGGTATCAGGTGTTCCTGAGCATGTTGAGAACCTTAGCACCCGGTCTGTTTGTGGTATCAGGTGTTCCTGAGCACGTTGAGAACCTTTGGGCCAGTCTGTTTGTGGTATCAGGTCTTCCTGAGCATGTTGAGAACCTTAGCACCGGTCTGTTTGTGGTATCAGGTGTTCCTGAGCACGTTGAGAACCTTAGGGCCGGTCTGTTTGTGGTATCAGGTCGTCCTGAGCATGTTGAGAACCTTAGGGCCAGTATGTTTGTGGTATAATTTCTTCCTGAGCATGTTGAGATTCTTAGGGCCAGTCTGTTTGTGGTATCAGGTCTTCCTGAGCATGTTGAGAACCTTAGGGCCAGTATGTTTGTGGTATAATTTCTTCCTGAGCATGTTGAGAATCTTAGGGCCAGTCTGTTTGTGGTATCAGGTCTTCCTGAGCATGTTGAGAACCTTAGGGCCAGTCTGTTTGTGGTATCAGGTCTTCCTGAGCATGTTGAGAACCTTAGGGCCAGTCTGTTTGTGGTATCTGGTCTTCCTGAGCACGTTGACATCCTTTCGGCCGGTCTGTTTGTGGTATCAGGTCTCCCTGAGCACGTTGAGAACCTTAGGGCCGGTCTGTTTGTGGTATCAGGTCTTCCTGAGCACGTTGAGAATCTTAGTGCTGGTCTGTTTGTGGTATCAGGTCTTCCTGAGCACGTTGAGAACCTTAGGGCCAGTCTGTTTGTGGTATCTGGTCTTCCTGAGCACGTTGACATCCTTTCGGCCGGTCTGTTTGTGGTATCAGGTCTCCCTGAGCACGTTGAGAACCTTTTGGCCAGTCTGTTTGTGGAATCAGGTCTTCCTGAGCATGTTGAGAACCTTAGTGCCAGTCTGTTTGTGGTTTCAGGTCTTCCTGAGCACGTTGAGAACCTTTGGGCCAGTCTGTTTGTGGAATCAGGTCTTCCTGAGCATGTTGAGAACCTTAGTGCCAGTCTGTTTGTGGTTTCAGGTCTTCCTGAGCATGTTGAGAACCTTAGGGCCAGTCTGTTTGTGGTATCAGTTTGAAACCTTAGTGCCAGTCTGTTTGTGGTATCAGGTCGTCCTGAGCATGTTGAGAACCTTAGGGCCAGTATGTTTGTGGTATAATTTCTTCCTGAGCATGTTGAGAATCTTAGGGCCAGTCTGTTGTGGTATCAGGTCTTCCTGAGCATGTTGAGAACCTTAGGGCCAGTCTGTTTGTGGTATCAAGTCTTCCTGAGCACGTTGAGAACCTTTGGGCCAGTCTGTTTGTGGTATCAGGTCTTCCTGAGCATGTTGAGAATCTTAGGGCCAGTCTGTTTGTGGTGTCAGGTCTTCCTGAGCATGTTGAGAACCTTAGGGCCAGTCTGTTTGTGGTTTCAGGTCTTCCTGAGCATGTTGAGAACCTTAGTGCCAGTCTGTTTGTGGTATCAGGTCTTCCTGAGCATGTTGAGAACCTTAGTGCCAGTCTGCTTGTGGTATCAGGTTTTCCTGAGCATGTTGAGAACCTTAGTGCCAGTCTGTTTGTGGTATCAGGTTGAGAACCTTAGTGCCAGTCTGTTTGTGGTATCAGGTCTTCCTGAGCATGTTGAGAACCTTAGTGCCAGTCTGTTTGTGGTATCAGGTTGAGAACCTTAGGGCCAGTCTGTTTGTGGTATCAGGTCTTCCTGAGCACGTTGAGAACCTTAGGGCCAGTCTGTTTGTGGTATCAGGTCTTCCTGAGCACGTTGAGAACCTTAGTGCCGGTCTGTTTGTGGTATCAGGTCTTCCTGAGCATGTTGAGAACCTTAGGGCCAGTCTGTTGTGGTATCAGGTCTTCCTGAGCATGTTGAGAACCTTAGGGCCAGTATGTTTGTGATATCAGGTCTTCCTGAGCATGTTGAGAACCTTAGGGCCAGTCTGTTTGTGGTATCAGTTTGAAACCTTAGTGCCAGTCTGTTTGTGGTCTCAGGTCTTCCTGACCACGTTGAGGATCTTAGGGCCAGTCTGTTTGTGGTATCTGGTCTTCCTGACCACGTTGAGGACCTTAGTGCCGGTCTGTTTGTGGTATCAGGTCTTCTTGAGCATGTTGAGAACCTTAGTGCAATTCTGTTTGTTGAATCAGGTCTTCCTGAGCATGTTGAGAACCTTAGGGCCAGTATGTTTGTGGTATCATGTCTTCCTGATGCATGTTGAGAACCTTAGGGACAGTCTGTTTGTGGTATCAGGTCTTCCTGAGCATGTTGAGAACCTTAGGGCCAGTCTGTTTGTGGTATCAGGTCTTCCTGAGCATGTTGAGAACCTTAGGGCCAGTATGTTTGTGGTATAATTTCTTCCTGAGCATTTTGAGAATCTTAGGGCCAGTCTGTTGTGGTATCAGGTCTTCCTGAGCATGTTGAGAACCTTAGGGCCAGTCTGTTTGTGGTATCAAGTCTTCCTGAGCACGTTGAGAACCTTTGGGCCAGTCTGTTTGTGGTATCAGGTCTTCCTGAGCATGTTGAGAATCTTAGGGCCAGTCTGTTTGTGGTGTCAGGTCTTCCTGAGCATGTTGAGAACCTTAGGGCCAGTCTGTTTGTGGTTTCAGGTCTTCCTGAGCATGTTGAGAACCTTAGTGCCAGTCTGTTTGTGGTATCAGGTCTTCCTGAGCATGTTGAGAACCTTAGTGCCAGTCTGCTTGTGGTATCAGGTTTTCCTGAGCATGTTGAGAACCTTAGTGCCAGTCTGTTTGTGGTATCAGGTTGAGAACCTTAGTGCCAGTCTGTTTGTGGTATCAGGTCTTCCTGAGCATGTTGAGAACCTTAGTGCCAGTCTGTTTGTGGTATCAGGTTGAGAACCTTAGGGCCAGTCTGTTTGTGGTATCAGGTCTTCCTGAGCACGTTGAGAACCTTAGGGCCAGTCTGTTTGTGGTATCAGGTCTTCCTGAGCACGTTGAGAACCTTAGTGCCGGTCTGTTTGTGGTATCAGGTCTTCCTGAGCATGTTGAGAACCTTAGGGCCAGTCTGTTGTGGTATCAGGTCTTCCTGAGCATGTTGAGAACCTTAGGGCCAGTATGTTTGTGATATCAGGTCTTCCTGAGCATGTTGAGAACCTTAGGGCCAGTCTGTTTGTGGAATCAGGTCTTCCTGAGCATGTTGAGAACCTTAGGGCCAGTCTGTTTGTGGTATCAGTTTGAAACCTTAGTGCCAGTCTGTTTGTGGTCTCAGGTCTTCCTGACCACGTTGAGGATCTTAGGGCCAGTCTGTTTGTGGTATCTGGTCTTCCTGACCACGTTGAGGACCTTAGTGCCGGTCTGTTTGTGGTATCAGGTCTTCTTGAGCATGTTGAGAACCTTAGTGCAATTCTGTTTGTTGAATCAGGTCTTCCTGAGCATGTTGAGAACCTTAGGGCCAGTATGTTTGTGGTATCATGTCTTCCTGATGCATGTTGAGAACCTTAGGGACAGTCTGTTTGTGGTATCAGGTCTTCCTGAGCATGTTGAGAACCTTAGGGCCAGTCTGTTTGTGGTATCAGGTCTTCCTGAGCATGTTGAGAATCTTAGGGCCAGTCTGTTTGTGGTATCAGGTCTTCCTGAGCATGTTGAGAACCTTAGGGCCAGTATGTTTGTGGTATAATTTCTTCCTGAGCATGTTGAGAATCTTAGGGCCAGTCTGTTTGTGGTATCAGGTCTTCCTGAGCATGTTGAGAACCTTAGGGCCAGTCTGTTTGTGGTATCAGGTCTTCCTGAGCATGTTGAGAACCTTAGGGCCAGTCTGTTTGTGGTATCTGGTCTTCCTGAGCACGTTGACATCCTTTCGGCCGGTCTGTTTGTGGTATCAGGTCTCCCTGAGCACGTTGAGAACCTTAGGGCCGGTCTGTTTGTGGTATCAGGTCTTCCTGAGCACGTTGAGAATCTTAGTGCTGGTCTGTTTGTGGTATCAGGTCTTCCTGAGCACGTTGAGAACCTTAGGGCCAGTCTGTTTGTGGTATCTGGTCTTCCTGAGCACGTTGACATCCTTTCGGCCGGTCTGTTTGTGGTATCAGGTCTCCCTGAGCACGTTGAGAACCTTTGGGCCAGTCTGTTTGTGGAATCAGGTCTTCCTGAGCATGTTGAGAACCTTAGTGCCAGTCTGTTTGTGGTTTCAGGTCTTCCTGAGCACGTTGAGAACCTTTGGGCCAGTCTGTTTGTGGAATCAGGTCTTCCTGAGCATGTTGAGAACCTTAGTGCCAGTCTGTTTGTGGTTTCAGGTCTTCCTGAGCATGTTGAGAACCTTAGGGCCAGTCTGTTTGTGGTATCAGGTGTTCCTGAGCACGTTGTGAACCTTAGTGCCGGTCTGTTTGTGGTATCAGGTCTTCCTGAGCACGTTGAGAACCTTTGGGCCAGTCTGTTGTGGTATCAGGTCTTCCTGAGCACGTTGAGAACCTTTGGGCCAGTCTGTTTGTGGTGTCAGGTCTTCCTGAGCATGTTGAGAACCTTAGTGCCAGTCTGTTTGTGGTATCAGGTCTTCCTGACCATGTTGAGAATCTTAGGGCCAGTCTGTTTGTGGTATCAGGTGTTCCTGAGCACGTTGAGAACCTTAGCACCGGTCTGTTTGTGGTATCAGGTGTTCCTGAGCACGTTGAGAACCTTAGGGCCGGTCTGTTTGTGGTATCAGGTCGTCCTGAGCATGTTGAGAACCTTAGGGCCAGTATGTTTGTGGTATAATTTCTTCCTGAGCATGTTGAGATTCTTAGGGCCAGTCTGTTTGTGGTATCAGGTCTTCCTGAGCATGTTGAGAACCTTAGGGCCAGTATGTTTGTGGTATAATTTCTTCCTGAGCATGTTGAGAATCTTAGGGCCAGTCTGTTTGTGGTATCAGGTCTTCCTGAGCATGTTGAGAACCTTAGGGCCAGTCTGTTTGTGGTATCAGGTCTTCCTGAGCATGTTGAGAACCTTAGGGCCAGTCTGTTTGTGGTATCTGGTCTTCCTGAGCACGTTGACATCCTTTCGGCCGGTCTGTTTGTGGTATCAGGTCTCCCTGAGCACGTTGAGAACCTTAGGGCCGGTCTGTTTGTGGTATCAGGTCTTCCTGAGCACGTTGAGAATCTTAGTGCTGGTCTGTTTGTGGTATCAGGTCTTCCTGAGCACGTTGAGAACCTTAGGGCCAGTCTGTTTGTGGTATCTGGTCTTCCTGAGCACGTTGACATCCTTTCGGCCGGTCTGTTTGTGGTATCAGGTCTCCCTGAGCACGTTGAGAACCTTTTGGCCAGTCTGTTTGTGGAATCAGGTCTTCCTGAGCATGTTGAGAACCTTAGTGCCAGTCTGTTTGTGGTTTCAGGTCTTCCTGAGCACGTTGAGAACCTTTGGGCCAGTCTGTTTGTGGAATCAGGTCTTCCTGAGCATGTTGAGAACCTTAGTGCCAGTCTGTTTGTGGTTTCAGGTCTTCCTGAGCATGTTGAGAACCTTAGGGCCAGTCTGTTTGTGGTATCAGTTTGAAACCTTAGTGCCAGTCTGTTTGTGGTATCAGGTCGTCCTGAGCATGTTGAGAACCTTAGGGCCAGTATGTTTGTGGTATAATTTCTTCCTGAGCATGTTGAGAATCTTAGGGCCAGTCTGTTGTGGTATCAGGTCTTCCTGAGCATGTTGAGAACCTTAGGGCCAGTCTGTTTGTGGTATCAGGTCTTCCTGAGCACGTTGAGAACCTTTGGGCCAGTCTGTTTGTGGTATCAGGTCTTCCTGAGCATGTTGAGAATCTTAGGGCCAGTCTGTTTGTGGTGTCAGGTCTTCCTGAGCATGTTGAGAACCTTAGGGCCAGTCTGTTTGTGGTTTCAGGTCTTCCTGAGCATGTTGAGAACCTTAGTGCCAGTCTGTTTGTGGTATCAGGTCTTCCTGAGCATGTTGAGAACCTTAGTGCCAGTCTGCTTGTGGTATCAGGTTTTCCTGAGCATGTTGAGAACCTTAGTGCCAGTCTGTTTGTGGTATCAGGTTGAGAACCTTAGTGCCAGTCTGTTTGTGGTATCAGGTCTTCCTGAGCATGTTGAGAACCTTAGTGCCAGTCTGTTTGTGGTATCAGGTTGAGAACCTTAGGGCCAGTCTGTTTGTGGTATCAGGTCTTCCTGAGCACGTTGAGAACCTTAGGGCCAGTCTGTTTGTGGTATCAGGTCTTCCTGAGCACGTTGAGAACCTTAGTGCCGGTCTGTTTGTGGTATCAGGTCTTCCTGAGCATGTTGAGAACCTTAGGGCCAGTCTGTTTGTGGTTTCAGGTCTTCCTGAGCATGTTGAGAACCTTAGTGCCAGTCTGTTTGTGGTTTCAGGTCTTCCTGATTATGTTGAGAACCTTAGGGCCAGTCTGTTTGTGGTATCAGGTCTTCCTGAGCATGTTGAGAACCTTAGTGCCAGTCTGTTTGTGGTTTCAGGTCTTCCTGAGCATGTTGAGAACCTTAGTGCCAGTCTGTTTGTGGTATCAGGTCTTCCTGAGCATGTTGAGAACCATAGGGCCAGTATATTTGTGGTGTCAGGTCTTCCTGAGCATGTTGAGAACCTTAGGGCCAGTCTGTTTGTGGTATCAGGTCTTCCTGAGCATGTTGAGAACCTTAGGGCCAGTATATTTGTGGTGTCAGGTCTTCCTGAGCATGTTGAGAACCTTAGTGCCAGTCTGTTTGTGGCATCAGGTCTTCCTGAGCATGTTGAGAACCTTAGTGCCAGTCTGTTTGTGGTTTCAGGTCTTCCTGATTATGTTGAGAACCTTAGGGCCAGTCTGTTTGTGGTATCAGGTCTTCCAGAGCATGTTGAGAATCTTAGGGACAGTCTGTTTGTGGTTTCAGGTCTTCCTGAGCATGTTGAGAACCTTAGTGCCAGTCTGTTTGTGGTATCAGGTTGAGAACCTTAGTGCCAGTCTGTTTGTGGTATCAGGTCTCCCTGAGCATGTTGAGAACCTTAGGGCCAGTATGTTTGTGATATCAGGTCTTCCTGAGCATGTTGAGAACCTTAGGGCCAGTCTGTTTGTGGAATCAGGTCTTCCTGAGCATGTTGAGAACCTTAGGGCCAGTCTGTTTGTGGTATCAGTTTGAAACCTTAGTGCCAGTCTGTTTGTGGTCTCAGGTCTTCCTGACCACGTTGAGGATCTTAGGGCCAGTCTGTTTGTGGTATCTGGTCTTCCTGACCACGTTGAGAACCTTAGTGCCGGTCTGTTTGTGGTATCAGGTCTTCTTGAGCATGTTGAGAACCTTAGTGCAATTCTGTTTGTTGAATCAGGTCTTCCTGAGCATGTTGAGAACCTTAGGGCCAGTCTGTTTGTGGTATCAGGTCTTCCTGAGCATGTTGAGAATCTTAGGGCCAGTCTGTTTGTGGTATCAGGTCTTCCTGAGCATGTTGAGAACCTTAGGGCCAGTATGTTTGTGGTATAATTTCTTCCTGAGCATGTTGAGAACCTTAGGGCCAGTCTGTTTGTGGTATCAGGTCGTCCTGAGCATGTTGAGAACCTTAGGGCCAGTATGTTTGTGGTATAATTTCTTCCTGAGCATGTTGAGAATCTTAGGGCCAGTCTGTTGTGGTATCAGGTCTTCCTGAGCATGTTGAGAACCTTAGGGCCAGTCTGTTTGTGGTATCAGGTCTTCCTGAGCACGTTGAGAACCTTTGGGCCAGTCTGTTTGTGGTATCAGGTCTTCCTGAGCATGTTGAGAATCTTAGGGCCAGTCTGTTTGTGGTGTCAGGTCTTCCTGAGCATGTTGAGAACCTTAGGGCCAGTCTGTTTGTGGTTTCAGGTCTTCCTGAGCATGTTGAGAACCTTAGTGCCAGTCTGTTTGTGGTATCAGGTCTTCCTGAGCATGTTGAGAACCTTAGTGCCAGTCTGCTTGTGGTATCAGGTTTTCCTGAGCATGTTGAGAACCTTAGTGCCAGTCTGTTTGTGGTATCAGGTTGAGAACCTTAGTGCCAGTCTGTTTGTGGTATCAGGTCTTCCTGAGCATGTTGAGAACCTTAGTGCCAGTCTGTTTGTGGTATCAGGTTGAGAACCTTAGGGCCAGTCTGTTTGTGGTATCAGGTCTTCCTGAGCACGTTGAGAACCTTAGGGCCAGTCTGTTTGTGGTATCAGGTCTTCCTGAGCACGTTGAGAACCTTAGTGCCGGTCTGTTTGTGGTATCAGGTCTTCCTGAGCATGTTGAGAACCTTAGGGCCAGTCTGTTTGTGGTTTCAGGTCTTCCTGAGCATGTTGAGAACCTTAGTGCCAGTCTGTTTGTGGTTTCAGGTCTTCCTGATTATGTTGAGAACCTTAGGGCCAGTCTGTTTGTGGTATCAGGTCTTCCTGAGCATGTTGAGAACCTTAGTGCCAGTCTGTTTGTGGTTTCAGGTCTTCCTGAGCATGTTGAGAACCTTAGTGCCAGTCTGTTTGTGGTATCAGGTCTTCCTGAGCATGTTGAGAACCATAGGGCCAGTATATTTGTGGTGTCAGGTCTTCCTGAGCATGTTGAGAACCTTAGGGCCAGTCTGTTTGTGGTATCAGGTCTTCCTGAGCATGTTGAGAACCTTAGGGCCAGTATATTTGTGGTGTCAGGTCTTCCTGAGCATGTTGAGAACCTTAGTGCCAGTCTGTTTGTGGCATCAGGTCTTCCTGAGCATGTTGAGAACCTTAGTGCCAGTCTGTTTGTGGTTTCAGGTCTTCCTGATTATGTTGAGAACCTTAGGGCCAGTCTGTTTGTGGTATCAGGTCTTCCAGAGCATGTTGAGAATCTTAGGGACAGTCTGTTTGTGGTTTCAGGTCTTCCTGAGCATGTTGAGAACCTTAGTGCCAGTCTGTTTGTGGTATCAGGTTGAGAACCTTAGTGCCAGTCTGTTTGTGGTATCAGGTCTCCCTGAGCATGTTGAGAACCTTAGGGCCAGTATGTTTGTGATATCAGGTCTTCCTGAGCATGTTGAGAACCTTAGGGCCAGTCTGTTTGTGGAATCAGGTCTTCCTGAGCATGTTGAGAACCTTAGGGCCAGTCTGTTTGTGGTATCAGTTTGAAACCTTAGTGCCAGTCTGTTTGTGGTCTCAGGTCTTCCTGACCACGTTGAGGATCTTAGGGCCAGTCTGTTTGTGGTATCTGGTCTTCCTGACCACGTTGAGAACCTTAGTGCCGGTCTGTTTGTGGTATCAGGTCTTCTTGAGCATGTTGAGAACCTTAGTGCAATTCTGTTTGTTGAATCAGGTCTTCCTGAGCATGTTGAGAACCTTAGGGCCAGTCTGTTTGTGGTATCAGGTCTTCCTGAGCATGTTGAGAATCTTAGGGCCAGTCTGTTTGTGGTATCAGGTCTTCCTGAGCATGTTGAGAACCTTAGGGCCAGTATGTTTGTGGTATAATTTCTTCCTGAGCATGTTGAGAATCTTAGGGCCAGTCTGTTTGTGGTATCAGGTCTTCCTGAGCATGTTGAGAACCTTAGGGCCAGTCTGTTTGTGGTATCAGGTCTTCCTGAGCATGTTGAGAACCTTAGGGCCAGTCTGTTTGTGGTATCTGGTCTTCCTGAGCACGTTGACATCCTTTCGGCCGGTCTGTTTGTGGTATCAGGTCTCCCTGAGCACGTTGAGAACCTTAGGGCCGGTCTGTTTGTGGTATCAGGTCTTCTTGAGCACGTTGAGAATCTTAGTGCTGGTCTGTTTGTGGTATCAGGTCTTCCTGAGCACGTTGAGAACCTTAGGGCCAGTCTGTTTGTGGTATCTGGTCTTCCTGAGCATGTTGACATCCTTTCGGCCGGTCTGTTTGTGGTATCAGGTCTCCCTGAGCACGTTGAGAACCTTTGGGCCAGTCTGTTTGTGGAATCAGGTCTTCCTGAGCATGTTGAGAACCTTAGTGCCAGTCTGTTTGTGGTTTCAGGTCTTCCTGAGCACGTTGAGAACCTTTGGGCCAGTCTGTTTGTGGAATCAGGTCTTCCTGAGCATGTTGAGAACCTTAGTGCCAGTCTGTTTGTGGTTTCAGGTCTTCCTGAGCATGTTGAGAACCTTAGGGCCAGTCTGTTTGTGGTATCAGTTTGAAACGTTAGTGCCAGTCTGTTTGTGGTATCAGGTCGTCCTGAGCATGTTGAGAACCTTAGGGCCAGTATGTTTGTGGTATAATTTCTTCCTGAGCATGTTGAGAATCTTAGGGCCAGTCTGTTGTGGTATCAGGTCTTCCTGAGCATGTTGAGAACCTTAGGGCCAGTCTGTTTGTGGTATCAGGTCTTCCTGAGCACGTTGAGAACCTTTGGGCCAGTCTGTTTGTGGTATCAGGTCTTCCTGAGCATGTTGAGAATCTTAGGGCCAGTCTGTTTGTGGTGTCAGGTCTTCCTGAGCATGTTGAGAACCTTAGGGCCAGTCTGTTTGTGGTTTCAGGTCTTCCTGAGCATGTTGAGAACCTTAGTGCCAGTCTGTTTGTGGTATCAGGTCTTCCTGAGCATGTTGAGAACCTTAGTGCCAGTCTGCTTGTGGTATCAGGTTTTCCTGAGCATGTTGAGAACCTTAGTGCCAGTCTGTTTGTGGTATCAGGTTGAGAACCTTAGTGCCAGTCTGTTTGTGGTATCAGGTCTTCCTGAGCATGTTGAGAACCTTAGTGCCAGTCTGTTTGTGGTATCAGGTTGAGAACCTTAGGGCCAGTCTGTTTGTGGTATCAGGTCTTCCTGAGCACGTTGAGAACCTTAGGGCCAGTCTGTTTGTGGTATCAGGTCTTCCTGAGCACGTTGAGAACCTTAGTGCCGGTCTGTTTGTGGTATCAGGTCTTCCTGAGCATGTTGAGAACCTTAGGGCCAGTCTGTTTGTGGTTTCAGGTCTTCCTGAGCATGTTGAGAACCTTAGTGCCAGTCTGTTTGTGGTTTCAGGTCTTCCTGATTATGTTGAGAACCTTAGGGCCAGTCTGTTTGTGGTATCAGGTCTTCCTGAGCATGTTGAGAACCTTAGTGCCAGTCTGTTTGTGGTTTCAGGTCTTCCTGAGCATGTTGAGAACCTTAGTGCCAGTCTGTTTGTGGTATCAGGTCTTCCTGAGCATGTTGAGAACCATAGGGCCAGTATATTTGTGGTGTCAGGTCTTCCTGAGCATGTTGAGAACCTTAGTGCCAGTCTGTTTGTGGTATCAGGTCTTCCTGAGCATGTTGAGAACCTTAGGGCCAGTATATTTGTGGTGTCAGGTCTTCCTGAGCATGTTGAGAACCTTAGTGCCAGTCTGTTTGTGGCATCAGGTCTTCCTGAGCATGTTGAGAACCTTAGTGCCAGTCTGTTTGTGGTTTCAGGTCTTCCTGATTATGTTGAGAACCTTAGGGCCAGTCTGTTTGTGGTATCAGGTCTTCCAGAGCATGTTGAGAATCTTAGGGACAGTCTGTTTGTGGTTTCAGGTCTTCCTGAGCATGTTGAGAACCTTAGTGCCAGTCTGTTTGTGGTATCAGGTTGAGAACCTTAGTGCCAGTCTGTTTGTGGTATCAGGTCTCCCTGAGCATGTTGAGAACCTTAGGGCCAGTATGTTTGTGATATCAGGTCTTCCTGAGCATGTTGAGAACCTTAGGGCCAGTCTGTTTGTGGAATCAGGTCTTCCTGAGCATGTTGAGAACCTTAGGGCCAGTCTGTTTGTGGTATCAGTTTGAAACCTTAGTGCCAGTCTGTTTGTGGTCTCAGGTCTTCCTGACCACGTTGAGGATCTTAGGGCCAGTCTGTTTGTGGTATCTGGTCTTCCTGACCACGTTGAGAACCTTAGTGCCGGTCTGTTTGTGGTATCAGGTCTTCTTGAGCATGTTGAGAACCTTAGTGCAATTCTGTTTGTTGAATCAGGTCTTCCTGAGCATGTTGAGAACCTTAGGGCCAGTATGTTTGTGGTATCATGTCTTCCTGATGCATGTTGAGAACCTTAGGGACAGTCTGTTTGTGGTATCAGGTCTTCCTGAGCATGTTGAGAACCTTAGGGCCAGTCTGTTTGTGGTATCAGGTCTTCCTGAGCATGTTGAGAATCTTAGGGCCAGTCTGTTTGTGGTATCAGGTCTTCCTGAGCATGTTGAGAACCTTAGGGCCAGTATGTTTGTGGTATAATTTCTTCCTGAGCATGTTGAGAATCTTAGGGCCAGTCTGTTTGTGGTATCATGTCTTCCTGAGCATGTTGAGAACCTTAGGGCCAGTCTGTTTGTGGTATCAGGTCTTCCTGAGCATGTTGAGAACCTTAGGGCCAGTCTGTTTGTGGTATCTGGTCTTCCTGAGCACGTTGACATCCTTTCGGCCGGTCTGTTTGTGGTATCAGGTCTCCCTGAGCACGTTGAGAACCTTAGGGCCGGTCTGTTTGTGGTATCAGGTCTTCTTGAGCACGTTGAGAATCTTAGTGCTGGTCTGTTTGTGGTATCAGGTCTTCCTGAGCACGTTGAGAACCTTAGGGCCAGTCTGTTTGTGGTATCTGGTCTTCCTGAGCATGTTGACATCCTTTCGGCCGGTCTGTTTGTGGTATCAGGTCTCCCTGAGCACGTTGAGAACCTTTGGGCCAGTCTGTTTGTGGAATCAGGTCTTCCTGAGCATGTTGAGAACCTTAGTGCCAGTCTGTTTGTGGTTTCAGGTCTTCCTGAGCACGTTGAGAACCTTTGGGCCAGTCTGTTTGTGGAATCAGGTCTTCCTGAGCATGTTGAGAACCTTAGTGCCAGTCTGTTTGTGGTTTCAGGTCTTCCTGAGCATGTTGAGAACCTTAGGGCCAGTCTGTTTGTGGTATCAGTTTGAAACCTTAGTGCCAGTCTGTTTGTGGTATCAGGTCGTCCTGAGCATGTTGAGAACCTTAGGGCCAGTATGTTTGTGGTATAATTTCTTCCTGAGCATGTTGAGAATCTTAGGGCCAGTCTGTTGTGGTATCAGGTCTTCCTGAGCATGTTGAGAACCTTAGTGCCAGTCTGTTTGTGGTTTCAGGTCTTCCTGATTATGTTGAGAACCTTAGGGCCAGTCTGTTTGTGGTATCAGGTCTTCCAGAGCATGTTGAGAATCTTAGGGACAGTCTGTTTGTGGTTTCAGGTCTTCCTGAGCATGTTGAGAACCTTAGTGCCAGTCTGTTTGTGGTATCAGGTTGAGAACCTTAGTGCCAGTCTGTTTGTGGTATCAGGTCTCCCTGAGCATGTTGAGAACCTTAGGGCCAGTATGTTTGTGATATCAGGTCTTCCTGAGCATGTTGAGAACCTTAGGGCCAGTCTGTTTGTGGAATCAGGTCTTCCTGAGCATGTTGAGAACCTTAGGGCCAGTCTGTTTGTGGTATCAGTTTGAAACCTTAGTGCCAGTCTGTTTGTGGTCTCAGGTCTTCCTGACCACGTTGAGGATCTTAGGGCCAGTCTGTTTGTGGTATCTGGTCTTCCTGACCACGTTGAGAACCTTAGGGCCAGTCTGTTTGTGGTATCAGGTCTTCCTGAGCATGTTGAGAACCTTAGGGCCAGTATGTTTGTGGTATAATTTCTTCCTGAGCATGTTGAGAATCTTAGGGCCAGTCTGTTTGTGGTATCAGGTCTTCCTGAGCATGTTGAGAACCTTAGGGCCAGTCTGTTTGTGGTATCAGGTCTTCCTGAGCATGTTGAGAACCTTAGGGCCAGTATGTTTGTGGTATAATTTCTTCCTGAGCATGTTGAGAATCTTAGGGCCAGTCTGTTTGTGGTATCAGGTCTTCCTGAGCATGTTGAGAACCTTAGGGCCAGTCTGTTTGTGGTATCAGGTCTTCCTGAGCATGTTGAGAACCTTAGGGCCAGTCTGTTTGTGGTATCTGGTCTTCCTGAGCACGTTGACATCCTTTCGGCCGGTCTGTTTGTGGTATCAGGTCTCCCTGAGCACGTTGAGAACCTTAGGGCCGGTCTGTTTGTGGTATCAGGTCTTCTTGAGCACGTTGAGAATCTTAGTGCTGGTCTGTTTGTGGTATCAGGTCTTCCTGAGCACGTTGAGAACCTTAGGGCCAGTCTGTTTGTGGTATCTGGTCTTCCTGAGCATGTTGACATCCTTTCGGCCGGTCTGTTTGTGGTATCAGGTCTCCCTGAGCACGTTGAGAACCTTTGGGCCAGTCTGTTTGTGGAATCAGGTCTTCCTGAGCATGTTGAGAACCTTAGTGCCAGTCTGTTTGTGGTTTCAGGTCTTCCTGAGCACGTTGAGAACCTTTGGGCCAGTCTGTTTGTGGAATCAGGTCTTCCTGAGCATGTTGAGAACCTTAGTGCCAGTCTGTTTGTGGTTTCAGGTCTTCCTGAGCATGTTGAGAACCTTAGGGCCAGTCTGTTTGTGGTATCAGTTTGAAACCTTAGTGCCAGTCTGTTTGTGGTATCAGGTCTCCCTGAGCACGTTGAGAACCTTTGGGCCAGTCTGTTTGTGGAATCAGGTCTTCCTGAGCATGTTGAGAACCTTAGTGCCAGTCTGTTTGTGGTTTCAGGTCTTCCTGAGCACGTTGAGAACCTTTGGGCCAGTCTGTTTGTGGAATCAGGTCTTCCTGAGCATGTTGAGAACCTTAGTGCCAGTCTGTTTGTGGTTTCAGGTCTTCCTGAGCATGTTGAGAACCTTAGGGCCAGTCTGTTTGTGGTATCAGTTTGAAACCTTAGTGCCAGTCTGTTTGTGGTATCATGTCTTCCTGATGCATGTTGAGAACCTTAGGGACAGTCTGTTTGTGGTATCAGGTCTTCCTGAGCATGTTGAGAACCTTAGGGCCAGTCTGTTTGTGGTATCAGGTCTTCCTGAGCATGTTGAGAATCTTAGGGCCAGTCTGTTTGTGGTATCAGGTCTTCCTGAGCATGTTGAGAACCTTAGGGCCAGTATGTTTGTGGTATAATTTCTTCCTGAGCATGTTGAGAATCTTAGGGCCAGTCTGTTTGTGGTATCAGGTCTTCCTGAGCATGTTGAGAACCTTAGGGCCAGTCTGTTTGTGGTATCAGGTCTTCCTGAGCATGTTGAGAACCTTAGGGCCAGTCTGTTTGTGGTATCTGGTCTTCCTGAGCACGTTGACATCCTTTCGGCCGGTCTGTTTGTGGTATCAGGTCTCCCTGAGCACGTTGAGAACCTTAGGGCCGGTCTGTTTGTGGTATCAGGTCTTCTTGAGCACGTTGAGAATCTTAGTGCTGGTCTGTTTGTGGTATCAGGTCTTCCTGAGCACGTTGAGAACCTTAGGGCCAGTCTGTTTGTGGTATCTGGTCTTCCTGAGCATGTTGACATCCTTTCGGCCGGTCTGTTTGTGGTATCAGGTCTCCCTGAGCACGTTGAGAACCTTTGGGCCAGTCTGTTTGTGGAATCAGGTCTTCCTGAGCATGTTGAGAACCTTAGTGCCAGTCTGTTTGTGGTTTCAGGTCTTCCTGAGCACGTTGAGAACCTTTGGGCCAGTCTGTTTGTGGAATCAGGTCTTCCTGAGCATGTTGAGAACCTTAGTGCCAGTCTGTTTGTGGTTTCAGGTCTTCCTGAGCATGTTGAGAACCTTAGGGCCAGTCTGTTTGTGGTATCAGTTTGAAACCTTAGTGCCAGTCTGTTTGTGGTATCAGGTCGTCCTGAGCATGTTGAGAACCTTAGGGCCAGTATGTTTGTGGTATAATTTCTTCCTGAGCATGTTGAGAATCTTAGGGCCAGTCTGTTGTGGTATCAGGTCTTCCTGAGCATGTTGAGAACCTTAGTGCCAGTCTGTTTGTGGTTTCAGGTCTTCCTGATTATGTTGAGAACCTTAGGGCCAGTCTGTTTGTGGTATCAGGTCTTCCAGAGCATGTTGAGAATCTTAGGGACAGTCTGTTTGTGGTTTCAGGTCTTCCTGAGCATGTTGAGAACCTTAGTGCCAGTCTGTTTGTGGTATCAGGTTGAGAACCTTAGTGCCAGTCTGTTTGTGGTATCAGGTCTCCCTGAGCATGTTGAGAACCTTAGGGCCAGTATGTTTGTGATATCAGGTCTTCCTGAGCATGTTGAGAACCTTAGGGCCAGTCTGTTTGTGGAATCAGGTCTTCCTGAGCATGTTGAGAACCTTAGGGCCAGTCTGTTTGTGGTATCAGTTTGAAACCTTAGTGCCAGTCTGTTTGTGGTCTCAGGTCTTCCTGACCACGTTGAGGATCTTAGGGCCAGTCTGTTTGTGGTATCTGGTCTTCCTGACCACGTTGAGAACCTTAGTGCCGGTCTGTTTGTGGTATCAGGTCTTCTTGAGCATGTTGAGAACCTTAGTGCAATTCTGTTTGTTGAATCAGGTCTTCCTGAGCATGTTGAGAACCTTAGGGCCAGTATGTTTGTGGTATCATGTCTTCCTGATGCATGTTGAGAACCTTAGGGACAGTCTGTTTGTGGTATCAGGTCTTCCTGAGCATGTTGAGAACCTTAGGGCCAGTCTGTTTGTGGTATCAGGTCTTCCTGAGCATGTTGAGAATCTTAGGGCCAGTCTGTTTGTGGTATCAGGTCTTCCTGAGCATGTTGAGAACCTTAGGGCCAGTATGTTTGTGGTATAATTTCTTCCTGAGCATGTTGAGAATCTTAGGGCCAGTCTGTTTGTGGTATCAGGTCTTCCTGAGCATGTTGAGAACCTTAGGGCCAGTCTGTTTGTGGTATCAGGTCTTCCTGAGCATGTTGAGAACCTTAGGGCCAGTCTGTTTGTGGTATCTGGTCTTCCTGAGCACGTTGACATCCTTTCGGCCGGTCTGTTTGTGGTATCAGGTCTCCCTGAGCACGTTGAGAACCTTAGGGCCGGTCTGTTTGTGGTATCAGGTCTTCCTGAGCACGTTGTGAATCTTAGTGCTGGTCTGTTTGTGGTATCAGGTCTTCCTGAGCACGTTGAGAACCTTAGGGCCAGTCTGTTTGTGGTATCTGGTCTTCCTGAGCATGTTGACATCCTTTCGGCCGGTCTGTTTGTGGTATCAGGTCTCCCTGAGCACGTTGAGAACCTTTGGGCCAGTCTGTTTGTGGAATCAGGTCTTCCTGAGCATGTTGAGAACCTTAGTGCCAGTCTGTTTGTGGTTTCAGGTCTTCCTGAGCACGTTGAGAACCTTTGGGCCAGTCTGTTTGTGGTATCAGGTCTTCCTGAGCATGTTGAGAACCTTAGGGCCAGTATGTTTGTGGTATAATTTCTTCCTGAGCATGTTGAGAATCTTAGGGCCAGTCTGTTTGTGGTATCAGGTCTTCCTGAGCATGTTGAGAACCTTAGGGCCAGTCTGTTTGTGGTATCAGGTCTTCCTGAGCATGTTGAGAACCTTAGGGCCAGTCTGTTTGTGGTATCTGGTCTTCCTGAGCACGTTGACATCCTTTCGGCCGGTCTGTTTGTGGTATCAGGTCTCCCTGAGCACGTTGAGAACCTTAGGGCCGGTCTGTTTGTGGTATCAGGTCTTCTTGAGCACGTTGAGAATCTTAGTGCTGGTCTGTTTGTGGTATCAGGTCTTCCTGAGCACGTTGAGAACCTTAGGGCCAGTCTGTTTGTGGTATCTGGTCTTCCTGAGCATGTTGACATCCTTTCGGCCGGTCTGTTTGTGGTATCAGGTCTCCTGAGCACGTTGAGAACCTTTGGGCCAGTCTGTTTGTGGAATCAGGTCTTCCTGAGCATGTTGAGAACCTTAGTGCCAGTCTGTTTGTGGTTTCAGGTCTTCCTGAGCACGTTGAGAACCTTTGGGCCAGTCTGTTTGTGGAATCAGGTCTTCCTGAGCATGTTGAGAACCTTAGTGCCAGTCTGTTTGTGGTTTCAGGTCTTCCTGAGCATGTTGAGAACCTTAGGGCCAGTCTGTTTGTGGTATCAGTTTGAAACCTTAGTGCCAGTCTGTTTGTGGTATCAGGTCTCCCTGAGCACGTTGAGAACCTTTGGGCCAGTCTGTTTGTGGAATCAGGTCTTCCTGAGCATGTTGAGAACCTTAGTGCCAGTCTGTTTGTGGTTTCAGGTCTTCCTGAGCACGTTGAGAACCTTTGGGCCAGTCTGTTTGTGGAATCAGGTCTTCCTGAGCATGTTGAGAACCTTAGTGCCAGTCTGTTTGTGGTTTCAGGTCTTCCTGAGCATGTTGAGAACCTTAGGGCCAGTCTGTTTGTGGTATCAGTTTGAAACCTTAGTGCCAGTCTGTTTGTGGTATCATGTCTTCCTGATGCATGTTGAGAACCTTAGGGACAGTCTGTTTGTGGTATCAGGTCTTCCTGAGCATGTTGAGAACCTTAGGGCCAGTCTGTTTGTGGTATCAGGTCTTCCTGAGCATGTTGAGAATCTTAGGGCCAGTCTGTTTGTGGTATCAGGTCTTCCTGAGCATGTTGAGAACCTTAGGGCCAGTATGTTTGTGGTATAATTTCTTCCTGAGCATGTTGAGAATCTTAGGGCCAGTCTGTTTGTGGTATCAGGTCTTCCTGAGCATGTTGAGAACCTTAGGGCCAGTCTGTTTGTGGTATCAGGTCTTCCTGAGCATGTTGAGAACCTTAGGGCCAGTCTGTTTGTGGTATCTGGTCTTCCTGAGCACGTTGACATCCTTTCGGCCGGTCTGTTTGTGGTATCAGGTCTCCCTGAGCACGTTGAGAACCTTAGGGCCGGTCTGTTTGTGGTATCAGGTCTTCTTGAGCACGTTGAGAATCTTAGTGCTGGTCTGTTTGTGGTATCAGGTCTTCCTGAGCACGTTGAGAACCTTAGGGCCAGTCTGTTTGTGGTATCTGGTCTTCCTGAGCATGTTGACATCCTTTCGGCCGGTCTGTTTGTGGTATCAGGTCTCCCTGAGCACGTTGAGAACCTTTGGGCCAGTCTGTTTGTGGAATCAGGTCTTCCTGAGCATGTTGAGAACCTTAGTGCCAGTCTGTTTGTGGTTTCAGGTCTTCCTGAGCACGTTGAGAACCTTTGGGCCAGTCTGTTTGTGGAATCAGGTCTTCCTGAGCATGTTGAGAACCTTAGTGCCAGTCTGTTTGTGGTTTCAGGTCTTCCTGAGCATGTTGAGAACCTTAGGGCCAGTCTGTTTGTGGTATCAGTTTGAAACCTTAGTGCCAGTCTGTTTGTGGTATCAGGTCGTCCTGAGCATGTTGAGAACCTTAGGGCCAGTATGTTTGTGGTATAATTTCTTCCTGAGCATGTTGAGAATCTTAGGGCCAGTCTGTTGTGGTATCAGGTCTTCCTGAGCATGTTGAGAACCTTAGTGCCAGTCTGTTTGTGGTTTCAGGTCTTCCTGATTATGTTGAGAACCTTAGGGCCAGTCTGTTTGTGGTATCAGGTCTTCCAGAGCATGTTGAGAATCTTAGGGACAGTCTGTTTGTGGTTTCAGGTCTTCCTGAGCATGTTGAGAACCTTAGTGCCAGTCTGTTTGTGGTATCAGGTTGAGAACCTTAGTGCCAGTCTGTTTGTGGTATCAGGTCTCCCTGAGCATGTTGAGAACCTTAGGGCCAGTATGTTTGTGATATCAGGTCTTCCTGAGCATGTTGAGAACCTTAGGGCCAGTCTGTTTGTGGAATCAGGTCTTCCTGAGCATGTTGAGAACCTTAGGGCCAGTCTGTTTGTGGTATCAGTTTGAAACCTTAGTGCCAGTCTGTTTGTGGTCTCAGGTCTTCCTGACCACGTTGAGGATCTTAGGGCCAGTCTGTTTGTGGTATCTGGTCTTCCTGACCACGTTGAGAACCTTAGTGCCGGTCTGTTTGTGGTATCAGGTCTTCTTGAGCATGTTGAGAACCTTAGTGCAATTCTGTTTGTTGAATCAGGTCTTCCTGAGCATGTTGAGAACCTTAGGGCCAGTATGTTTGTGGTATCATGTCTTCCTGATGCATGTTGAGAACCTTAGGGACAGTCTGTTTGTGGTATCAGGTCTTCCTGAGCATGTTGAGAACCTTAGGGCCAGTCTGTTTGTGGTATCAGGTCTTCCTGAGCATGTTGAGAATCTTAGGGCCAGTCTGTTTGTGGTATCAGGTCTTCCTGAGCATGTTGAGAACCTTAGGGCCAGTATGTTTGTGGTATAATTTCTTCCTGAGCATGTTGAGAATCTTAGGGCCAGTCTGTTTGTGGTATCAGGTCTTCCTGAGCATGTTGAGAACCTTAGGGCCAGTCTGTTTGTGGTATCAGGTCTTCCTGAGCATGTTGAGAACCTTAGGGCCAGTCTGTTTGTGGTATCTGGTCTTCCTGAGCACGTTGACATCCTTTCGGCCGGTCTGTTTGTGGTATCAGGTCTCCCTGAGCACGTTGAGAACCTTAGGGCCGGTCTGTTTGTGGTATCAGGTCTTCCTGAGCACGTTGTGAATCTTAGTGCTGGTCTGTTTGTGGTATCAGGTCTTCCTGAGCATGTTGACATCCTTTCGGCCGGTCTGTTTGTGGTATCAGGTCTCCCTGAGCACGTTGAGAACCTTTGGGCCAGTCTGTTTGTGGAATCAGGTCTTCCTGAGCATGTTGAGAACCTTAGTGCCAGTCTGTTTGTGGTATCAGGTCGTCCTGAGCATGTTGAGAACCTTAGGGCCAGTATGTTTGTGGTATAATTTCTTCCTGAGCATGTTGAGAATCTTAGGGCCAGTCTGTTGTGGTATCAGGTCTTCCTGAGCATGTTGAGAACCTTAGGGCCAGTCTGTTTGTGGTATCAGGTCTTCCTGAGCACGTTGAGAACCTTTGGGCCAGTCTGTTTGTGGTATCAGGTCTTCCTGAGCATGTTGAGAATCTTAGGGCCAGTCTGTTTGTGGTGTCAGGTCTTCCTGAGCATGTTGAGAACCTTAGTGCCAGTCTGTTTGTGGTATCAGGTCTTCCTGAGCATGTTGAGAACCTTAGTGCCAGTCTGCTTGTGGTATCAGGTTTTCCTGAGCATGTTGAGAACCTTAGTGCCAGTCTGTTTGTGGTATCAGGTTGAGAACCTTAGTGCCAGTCTGTTTGTGGTATCAGGTCTTCCTGAGCATGTTGAGAACCTTAGTGCCAGTCTGTTTGTGGTATCAGGTTGAGAACCTTAGGGCCAGTCTGTTTGTGGTATCAGGTCTTCCTGAGCACGTTGAGAACCTTAGGGCCAGTCTGTTTGTGGAATCAGGTCTTCCTGAGCATGTTGAGAACCTTAGTGCCAGTCTGTTTGTGGTTTCAGGTCTTCCTGAGCATGTTGAGAACCTTAGGGCCAGTCTGTTTGTGGTATCTGGTCTTCCTGAGCACGTTGACATCCTTTCGGCCGGTCTGTTTGTGGTATCAGGTCTCCCTGAGCACGTTGAGAACCTTAGGGCCGGTCTGTTTGTGGTATCAGGTCTTCCTGAGCACGTTGAGAACCTTAGGGCCAGTCTGTTTGTGGTATCTGGTCTTCCTGAGCATGTTGACATCCTTTCGGCCGGTCTTTTTGTGGTATCAGGTCTCCCTGAGCACGTTGAGAACCTTTGGGCCAGTCTGTTTGTGGAATCAGGTCTTCCTGAGCATGTTGAGAACCTTAGTGCCAGTCTGTTTGTGGTTTCAGGTCTTCCTGAGCACGTTGAGAACCTTTGGGCCAGTCTGTTTGTGGAATCAGGTCTTCCTGAGCATGTTGAGAACCTTAGTGCCAGTCTGTTTGTGGTTTCAGGTCTTCCTGAGCATGTTGAGAACCTTAGGGCCAGTCTGTTTGTGGTATCAGTTTGAAACCTTAGTGCCAGTCTGTTTGTGGTATCAGGTCGTCCTGAGCATGTTGAGAACCTTAGGGCCAGTATGTTTGTGGTATAATTTCTTCCTGAGCATGTTGAGAATCTTAGGGCCAGTCTGTTGTGGTATCAGGTCTTCCTGAGCATGTTGAGAACCTTAGGGCCAGTCTGTTTGTGGTATCAGGTCTTCCTGAGCACGTTGAGAACCTTTGGGCCAGTCTGTTTGTGGTATCAGGTCTTCCTGAGCATGTTGAGAATCTTAGGGCCAGTCTGTTTGTGGTGTCAGGTCTTCCTGAGCATGTTGAGAACCTTAGTGCCAGTCTGTTTGTGGTATCAGGTCTTCCTGAGCATGTTGAGAACCTTAGTGCCAGTCTGCTTGTGGTATCAGGTTTTCCTGAGCATGTTGAGAACCTTAGTGCCAGTCTGTTTGTGGTATCAGGTTGAGAACCTTAGTGCCAGTCTGTTTGTGGTATCAGGTCTTCCTGAGCATGTTGAGAACCTTAGTGCCAGTCTGTTTGTGGTATCAGGTTGAGAACCTTAGGGCCAGTCTGTTTGTGGTATCAGGTCTTCCTGAGCACGTTGAGAACCTTAGGGCCAGTCTGTTTGTGGAATCAGGTCTTCCTGAGCATGTTGAGAACCTTAGTGCCAGTCTGTTTGTGGTTTCAGGTCTTCCTGAGCATGTTGAGAACCTTAGGGCCAGTCTGTTTGTGGTATCTGGTCTTCCTGAGCACGTTGACATCCTTTCGGCCGGTCTGTTTGTGGTATCAGGTCTCCCTGAGCACGTTGAGAACCTTAGGGCCGGTCTGTTTGTGGTATCAGGTCTTCCTGAGCACGTTGAGAACCTTAGGGCCAGTCTGTTTGTGGTATCTGGTCTTCCTGAGCATGTTGACATCCTTTCGGCCGGTCTTTTTGTGGTATCAGGTCTCCTGAGCACGTTGAGAACCTTTGGGCCAGTCTGTTTGTGGAATCAGGTCTTCCTGAGCATGTTGAGAACCTTAGTGCCAGTCTGTTTGTGGTTTCAGGTCTTCCTGAGCACGTTGAGAACCTTTGGGCCAGTCTGTTTGTGGAATCAGGTCTTCCTGAGCATGTTGAGAACCTTAGTGCCAGTCTGTTTGTGGTTTCAGGTCTTCCTGAGCATGTTGAGAACCTTAGGGCCAGTCTGTTTGTGGTATCAGTTTGAAACCTTAGTGCCAGTCTGTTTGTGGTATCAGGTCGTCCTGAGCATGTTGAGAACCTTAGGGCCAGTATGTTTGTGGTATAATTTCTTCCTGAGCATGTTGAGAATCTTAGGGCCAGTCTGTTGTGGTATCAGGTCTTCCTGAGCATGTTGAGAACCTTAGGGCCAGTCTGTTTGTGGTATCAGGTCTTCCTGAGCACGTTGAGAACCTTTGGGCCAGTCTGTTTGTGGTATCAGGTCTTCCTGAGCATGTTGAGAATCTTAGGGCCAGTCTGTTTGTGGTGTCAGGTCTTCCTGAGCATGTTGAGAACCTTAGTGCCAGTCTGTTTGTGGTATCAGGTCTTCCTGAGCATGTTGAGAACCTTAGTGCCAGTCTGCTTGTGGTATCAGGTTTTCCTGAGCATGTTGAGAACCTTAGTGCCAGTCTGTTTGTGGTATCAGGTTGAGAACCTTAGTGCCAGTCTGTTTGTGGTATCAGGTCTTCCTGAGCATGTTGAGAACCTTAGTGCCAGTCTGTTTGTGGTATCAGGTTGAGAACCTTAGGGCCAGTCTGTTTGTGGTATCAGGTCTTCCTGAGCACGTTGAGAACCTTAGGGCCAGTCTGTTTGTGGTATCAGGTCTTCCTGAGCACGTTGAGAACCTTAGTGCCGGTCTGTTTGTGGTATCAGGTCTTCCTGAGCATGTTGAGAACCTTAGGGCCAGTCTGTTTGTGGTTTCAGGTCTTCCTGAGCATGTTGAGAACCTTAGTGCCAGTCTGTTTGTGGTTTCAGGTCTTCCTGATTATGTTGAGAACCTTAGGGCCAGTCTGTTTGTGGTATCAGGTCTTCCTGAGCATGTTGAGAACCTTAGTGCCAGTCTGTTTGTGGTTTCAGGTCTTCCTGAGCATGTTGAGAACCTTAGGGCCAGTCTGTTTGTGGTATCAGTTTGAAACCTTAGTGCCAGTCTGTTTGTGGTATCAGGTCGTCCTGAGCATGTTGAGAACCTTAGGGCCAGTATGTTTGTGGTATAATTTCTTCCTGAGCATGTTGAGAATCTTAGGGCCAGTCTGTTGTGGTATCAGGTCTTCCTGAGCATGTTGAGAACCTTAGGGCCAGTCTGTTTGTGGTATCAGGTCTTCCTGAGCACGTTGAGAACCTTTGGGCCAGTCTGTTTGTGGTATCAGGTCTTCCTGAGCATGTTGAGAATCTTAGGGCCAGTCTGTTTGTGGTGTCAGGTCTTCCTGAGCATGTTGAGAACCTTAGTGCCAGTCTGTTTGTGGTATCAGGTCTTCCTGAGCATGTTGAGAACCTTAGTGCCAGTCTGCTTGTGGTATCAGGTTTTCCTGAGCATGTTGAGAACCTTAGTGCCAGTCTGTTTGTGGTATCAGGTTGAGAACCTTAGTGCCAGTCTGTTTGTGGTATCAGGTCTTCCTGAGCATGTTGAGAACCTTAGTGCCAGTCTGTTTGTGGTATCAGGTTGAGAACCTTAGGGCCAGTCTGTTTGTGGTATCAGGTCTTCCTGAGCACGTTGAGAACCTTAGGGCCAGTCTGTTTGTGGTATCAGGTCTTCCTGAGCACGTTGAGAACCTTAGTGCCGGTCTGTTTGTGGTATCAGGTCTTCCTGAGCATGTTGAGAACCTTAGGGCCAGTCTGTTTGTGGTTTCAGGTCTTCCTGAGCATGTTGAGAACCTTAGTGCCAGTCTGTTTGTGGTTTCAGGTCTTCCTGATTATGTTGAGAACCTTAGGGCCAGTCTGTTTGTGGTATCAGGTCTTCCTGAGCATGTTGAGAACCTTAGTGCCAGTCTGTTTGTGGTTTCAGGTCTTCCTGAGCATGTTGAGAACCTTAGTGCCAGTCTGTTTGTGGTATCAGGTCTTCCTGAGCATGTTGAGAACCATAGGGCCAGTATATTTGTGGTGTCAGGTCTTCCTGAGCATGTTGAGAACCTTAGTGCCAGTCTGTTTGTGGTATCAGGTCTTCCTGAGCATGTTGAGAACCTTAGGGCCAGTATATTTGTGGTGTCAGGTCTTCCTGAGCATGTTGAGAACCTTAGTGCCAGTCTGTTTGTGGCATCAGGTCTTCCTGAGCATGTTGAGAACCTTAGTGCCAGTCTGTTTGTGGTTTCAGGTCTTCCTGATTATGTTGAGAACCTTAGGGCCAGTCTGTTTGTGGTATCAGGTCTTCCAGAGCATGTTGAGAATCTTAGGGACAGTCTGTTTGTGGTTTCAGGTCTTCCTGAGCATGTTGAGAACCTTAGTGCCAGTCTGTTTGTGGTATCAGGTTGAGAACCTTAGTGCCAGTCTGTTTGTGGTATCAGGTCTCCCTGAGCATGTTGAGAACCTTAGGGCCAGTATGTTTGTGATATCAGGTCTTCCTGAGCATGTTGAGAACCTTAGGGCCAGTCTGTTTGTGGAATCAGGTCTTCCTGAGCATGTTGAGAACCTTAGGGCCAGTCTGTTTGTGGTATCAGTTTGAAACCTTAGTGCCAGTCTGTTTGTGGTCTCAGGTCTTCCTGACCACGTTGAGAACCTTAGTGCCGGTCTGTTTGTGGTATCAGGTCTTCTTGAGCATGTTGAGAACCTTAGTGCAATTCTGTTTGTTGAATCAGGTCTTCCTGAGCATGTTGAGAACCTTAGGGCCAGTATGTTTGTGGTATCATGTCTTCCTGATGCATGTTGAGAACCTTAGGGACAGTCTGTTTGTGGTATCAGGTCTTCCTGAGCATGTTGAGAACCTTAGGGCCAGTCTGTTTGTGGTATCAGGTCTTCCTGAGCACGTTGAGAACCTTTGGGCCAGTCTGTTGTGGTATCAGGTCTTCCTTAGCATGTTGAGAACCTTAGGGGCCAGTCTGTTTGTGGTATCAGGTGTTCCTGAGCACGTTGTGAACCTTAGTGCCGGTCTGTTTGTGGTATCAGGTCTTCCTGAGCACGTTGAGAACCTTTGGGCCAGTCTGTTGTGGTATCAGGTCTTCCTGAGCACGTTGAGAACCTTTGGGCCAGTCTGTTTGTGGTATCAGGTCTTCCTGAGCATGTTGAGAACCTTAGTGCCAGTCTGTTTGTGGTATCAGGTCTTCCTGACCATGTTGAGAATCTTAGTGCCAGTCTGTTTGTGGTATCAGGTCTTCCTGAGCATGTTGAGAACCTTAGGGCCAGTCTGTTTGTGGTATCAGGTCTTCCTGAGCATGTTGAGAACCTTAGGGACAGTCTGTTTGTGGTATCAGGTCTTGCTGAGCATGTTGAGAACCTTAGGGCCAGTCTGTTTGTGGTATCAGGTCTTCCTGAGCATGTTGAGAACCTTAGGGCCAGTCTGTTTGTGGTATCAGGTCTTCCTGAGCATGTTGAGAACCTTAGCACCGGTCTGTTTGTGGTATCAGGTGTTCCTGAGCATGTTGAGAACCTTAGCACCGGTCTGTTTGTGGTATCAGGTGTCCCTGAGCACGTTGAGAACCTTTGGGCCAGTCTGTTTGTGGTATCAAGTCTTCCTGAGCATGTTGAGAACCTTAGCACCGGTCTGTTTGTGGTATCAGGTGTTCCTGAGCACGTTGAGAACCTTTGGGCCAGTCTGTTGTGGTATCAGGTCTTCCTGAGCATGTTGAGAACTTTTGGGACAGTCTGTTTGTGGTATCAGGTCTTGCTGAGCATGTTGAGAACCTTAGGGCCAGTCTGTTTGTGGTATCAGGTCTTCCTGAGCATGTTGAGAACCTTAGGGCCAGTCTGTTTGTGGTATCAGGTCTTCCTGAGCATGTTGAGAACCTTAGCACCGGTCTGTTTGTGGTATCAGGTGTTCCTGAGCATGTTGAGAACCTTAGCACCGGTCTGTTTGTGGTATCAAGTGTTCCTGAGCACGTTGAGAACCTTTGGGCCAGTCTGTTTGTGGTATCAGGTCTTCCTGAGCATGTTGAGAACCTTAGCACCGGTCTGTTTGTGGTATCAGGTGTTCCTGAGCACGTTGAGAACCTTTGGGCCAGTCTGTTGTGGTATCAGGTCTTCCTGAGCATGTTGAGAACTTTTGGGCCAGTCTGTTTGTGGTATCAGGTGTTCCTGAGCACGTTGTGAACCTTAGGGCCAGTCTGTTTGTGGTATCAGGTGTTCCTGAGCACGTTGAGAAACTTAGGGCCAGTCTGTTTGTGGTATCAGGTCTTGCTGAGCACGTTGAGAACCTTAGGGCCAGTCTGTTTGTGGTATCAGGTCTTCCTGAGCATGTTGAGAACCTTAGGGCCAGTCTGTTTGTGGTATCAGGTCTTCCTGAGCATGTTGAGAACCTTAGGGCCAGTCTGTTTGTGGTATCTGGTCTTCCTGAGCGCGTTGACATCCTTTCGGCCGGTCTGTTTGTGGTATCAGGTCTCCCTGAGCACGTTGAGAACCTTAGGGCCGGTCTGTTTGTGGTATCAGGTCGTCCTGAGCATGTTGAGAACCTTAGGGCCAGTATGTTTGTGGTATAATTTCTTCCTGAGCATGTTGAGAATCTTAGGTCCAGTCTGTTTGTGGTATCAGGTCTTCCTGAGCATGTTGAGAACCTTAGGGCCAGTATGTTTGTGGTATAATTTCTTCCTGAGCATGTTGAGAATCTTAGGGCCAGTCTGTTTGTGGTATCAGGTCTTCCTGAGCATGTTGAGAACCTTAGGGCCAGTCTGTTTGTGGTATCAGGTCTTCCTGAGCATGTTGAGAACCTTAGGGCCAGTCTGTTTGTGGTATCTGGTCTTCCTGAGCACGTTGACATCCTTTCGGCCAGTCTGTTTGTGGTATCAGGTCTCCCTGAGCACGTTGAGAACCTTAGGGCCGGTCTGTTTGTGGTATCAGGTCTTCCTGAGCACGTTGAGAATCTTAGTGCTGGTCTGTTTGTGGTATCAGGTCTTCCTGAGCACGTTGAGAACCTTAGGGCCAGTCTGTTTGTGGTATCTGGTCTTCCTGAGCACGTTGACATCCTTTCGGCCGGTCTGTTTGTGGTATCAGGTCTCCCTGAGCACGTTGAGAACCTTTGGGCCAGTCTGTTTGTGGAATCAGGTCTTCCTGAGCATGTTGAGAACCTTAGTGCCAGTCTGTTTGTGGTTTCAGGTCTTCCTGAGCACGTTGAGAACCTTTGGGCCAGTCTGTTTGTGGAATCAGGTCTTCCTGAGCATGTTGAGAACCTTAGTGCCAGTCTGTTTGTGGTTTCAGGTCTTCCTGAGCATGTTGAGAACCTTAGGGCCAGTCTGTTTGTGGTATCAGTTTGAAACCTTAGTGCCAGTCTGTTTGTGGTATCAGGTCGTCCTGAGCATGTTGAGAACCTTAGGGCCAGTATGTTTGTGGTATAATTTCTTCCTGAGCATGTTGAGAATCTTAGGGCCAGTCTGTTGTGGTATCAGGTCTTCCTGAGCATGTTGAGAACCTTAGGGCCAGTCTGTTTGTGGTATCAGGTCTTCCTGAGCACGTTGAGAACCTTTGGGCCAGTCTGTTGTGGTATCAGGTCTTCCTGAGCATGTTGAGAATCTTAGGGCCAGTCTGTTTGTGGTATCAGGTTGAGAACCTTAGTGCCAGTCTGTTTGTGGTATCAGGTCTTCCTGAGCATGTTGAGAACCTTAGTGCCAGTCTGTTTGTGGTATCAGGTTGAGAACCTTAGGGCCAGTCTGTTTGTGGTATCAGGTCTTCCTGAGCACGTTGAGAACCTTAGGGCCAGTCTGTTTGTGGTATCAGGTCTTCCTGAGCACGTTGAGAACCTTAGTGCCGGTCTGTTTGTGGTATCAGGTCTTCCTGAGCATGTTGAGAACCTTAGGGCCAGTCTGTTTGTGGTTTCAGGTCTTCCTGAGCATGTTGAGAACCTTAGTGCCAGTCTGTTTGTGGTTTCAGGTCTTCCTGATTATGTTGAGAACCTTAGGGCCAGTCTGTTTGTGGTATCAGGTCTTCCTGAGCATGTTGAGAACCTTAGTGCCAGTCTGTTTGTGGTGTCAGGTCTTCCTGAGCATGTTGAGAACCTTAGTGCCAGTCTGTTTGTGGCATCAGGTCTTCCTGAGCATGTTGAGAACCTTAGTGCCAGTCTGTTTGTGGTTTCAGGTCTTCCTGATTATGTTGAGAACCTTAGGGCCAGTCTGTTTGTGGTATCAGGTCTTCCAGAGCATGTTGAGAATCTTAGGGACAGTCTGTTTGTGGTTTCAGGTCTTCCTGAGCATGTTGAGAATCTTAGGGCCAGTCTGTTTGTGGTTTCAGGTCTTCCTGAGCATGTTGAGAACCTTAGCACCAGTATGTTTGTGGTATCAGGTCTTCCTGAGCATGTTGAGAACCTTAGTGTCAGTCTGTTTGTGGTGTCAGGTCTTCCTGAGCATGTTGAGAACCTTAGTGCCAGTCTGTTTGTGGTTTCAGGTCTTCCTGAGCATGTTGAGAACCTTAGTGCCAGTCTGTTTGTGGTATCAGGTCTTCCTGAGCATGTTGAGAACCTTAGGGCCAGTATATTTGTGGTGTCAGGTCTTCCTGAGCATGTTGAGAACCTTAGTGCCAGTCTGTTTGTGGTTTCAGGTCTTCCTGAGCATGTTGAGAACCTTAGTGCCAGTCTGTTTGTGGTATCAGGTCTTCCTGAGCATGTTGAGAACCTTAGAGCCAGTATATTTGTGGTGTCAGGTCTTCCTGAGCATGTTGAGAACCTTAGTGCCAGTCTGTTTGTGGTATCAGGTCTTCCTGAGCATGTTGAGAACCTTAGGGCCAGTATATTTGTGGTGTCAGGTCTTCCTGAGCATGTTGAGAACCTTAGTGCCAGTCTGTTTGTGGCATCAGGTCTTCCTGAGCATGTTGAGAACCTTAGTGCCAGTCTGTTTGTGGTTTCAGGTCTTCCTGAGCATGTTGAGAACCTTAGGGCCAGTCTGTTTGTGGTATCAGGTCTTCCTGAGCATGTTGAGAACCTTAGGGCCAGTATGTTTGTGGAATCAGGTCTTCCTGAGCATGTTGAGGACCTTAGTGCCAGTCTGTTTGTGGAATCAGGTCTTCCTTAGCATGTTGAGAACCTTAGTGCCAGTCTGTTTGTGGTTTCAGGTCTTCCTGATTATGTTGAGAACCTTAGGGCCAGTCTTTTTGTGGTATCAGGTCTTCATGAGCATGTTGAGAACCTTAGGGCCGGTCTGTTTGTGGTATCAGGTCTTCCTGAGCATGTTGAGAACCTTAGTGCCAGTCTGTTTGTGGAATCAGGTTTTC